>NC_069504.1:996168561-996471061 GCF_027579735.1 Bombina bombina
TTACCACTAGGTTTCTCAGGAGGTGAATTGGTTTGTGCAGCCAGGATCTCCTCCCCCAAGGGAGAAGTCAAATTAGTACGTATGGTAGCCAAAATATGGTCAGGAGGTATAACAGGAGTAGGCACAGACTCCTCCTTGGACAGAGGCAAAAATTGTCGAGAGAGGACATTAGCCCTAACATTCTTACTACCAGGCAGGTAGGAGACCACATAATTAATCCGAGACAAAAATAGCGCCTATCTGGCCTGTCGGGGTGACAAACGTTTTGCTTCAGATAGTTAAATTCTTGTGGTCAGTAAGAATGAGCACTGGCACGCTAGTACCCTCGAGAAGATGCCTCCATTCCTTAAGTGCCAAAATTATAGCCAGTAATTCCCTGTCTCCAATTTCATAATTGCACTCCGCTGGAGACAATTTCCTAGAGAAGAAACCACATGGATGCAAAGAACCATCAGGCGTAGGACGTTGAGACAAGAGGGCACCTACTCCAGTCTCAGACGCATCGACCTCAAGAATGAAAGTCAGGACAGGGTTAGGATAGCCAGAACTGGAGCGGCAGCAAAGGCAGTCTTAAGACAATCAAAGGCCTTAATGGCAGTAGGTGAACAATGGAGTGGATCATTCTCTTTACGGGTCATGTCTGTGATAGGTTTGACCAAGGAAGAAAAGTTTTTAATAAACTTTCTATAGTAATTGGCGAACCCCAAAAAACGTTGAATAGACCGAAGACCAACTGGGCGAGGCCACTGCAGAACTGCAGATAACTTGTCAGGATCCATGGAGAACCCTGCAACGAAGATAACATAACCTAGGAAGGTTACTTGAGTCTGATGGAACTCACATTTCTCGAGTTTACAAAACAGGCCGTTCTCACGTAGTCTCTGAAGTACCCGTGTAACATCAGAACGATGAGCCTCAAGTGTGGGTGAGTGTATGAGGATGTTGTCTAAGTACACCACAACACACTGTTGCAACATATCTCGTAGGACATCATTTATAAATTCCTGGAAAACAGCAGGAGCATTACATAGGCCAAAGGGCATTACAAGATACTCATAATGCAGGCTCCTGGTGTTAAATGCTGTTTTCCATTTGTGGCCCTCCTTAATCCTAACGAGATTGTACGCTCCTCTCAAATCAAGTTTAGTAAAGACCGTAGCTCCCTTGAGGCGGTCAAAGAGTTTGGTAATAAGCAGAATAGGGTAAGCATTCTTAATGGTAAGATGTTTAAGACTCCTATAATCGATACATGGTCTTAACTCGCCACCCTTTTTCTTCACAAAGAAGAAGCTAGCCCCTGCAGGAGAGCAGGATTTGTGGATAATCCCCCATGACAGAGCATCGGCAAAATACTCCTCCATAGCACAATTCTCTGCAACAGAAAGAGGGTACACCCTGCCCCGAGGAGGAATGGCTCCGGGTTGCAGGTCTAAGGCACAATCGTAAGACCGGTGAGGAGGCAATGTACCGGCACGCACCTTGTCAAACACGTCTAGGAACTCTCGGTACTCCACTGGCAATTGAGATACCAAAGAAGTGCACAATACTTTAACTGGTTTTTGAAGACAAGTGGAAATACATTGTGGGGACCATGACAACATTTCGGACCTGCGCCAGTCGAGACTGGGATTGTGCTTTTGGAGCCAGGGATAACCCAGAACAACCGGAAAATGCAGAGAGTTTATCACCTGGAACTGGAGGGTTTCAAAATGGATAGCCCCAACAGCCATGGAATATGGAGCAGTTTTGTGAGTAACGAGTGCGGGCTGAAGGGGCCTGTCATCAATGGCCTCAATAGCAAGCAGAACGGACTGAGGCAAAACAGGAATGGAGTGCTTTGATACAAAAGCACTGTCAATGAAATAGCCCGCAGCACCGGAGTCAACAAGAGCCTGAGTGACTATGGAGGAGTCCACCCAGGAAAGGACAACCGTGACTAAAGGTTTCTCCTAAAGTGGTTCCGGGGACGAGGATAAACCACCCAAGGTCTGCCCCCAACAGGACCTTAGGTGTGAGCGTTTCCCGGCCGCGTAGGACAAGACTTCAAAAGGTGGCCCTGTAACCCACAATAGAGGCAGAGCCCCTCCCTCCTCCTAAAGGCCCTCTCCGCCGCAGAGAGACTCGTGAATCCCAGCTGCATCAGTGCAGCAGTACCTGGTGACTCAGGACCAGGAGGCATGGGAGGAGAGGGAGGCATGGGTGGGAATGAACACGTAAGAGACAATGGAACAGGAGGCTTTCGCAAGCGCTCCTTTAAAGAGGGCCTCTCTCAAAAAAAAGACACCAATGCCTCGAGATCCTCTGGTAAATCTCTGGCAGCAACTTCGTCTTTGATCGCATCAGAGAGCCCATGAAAGAAGGCGGCAACAAGGGCTTCATTGTTCCAACCTACCTCTGCGGCAAGCGTATGGAACTCAATAGCATACTGAGCAACAGATCTTGTACCTTGCTGAATGGACATGAGTCGTTTAGCAGCAGAGGAGGAGCGAGCCGGAACATCAAATACCCTTCAAAAGGAGGCCACAAATTCAGGGTAATTTGAAATCACTGGTTTGTTAGTCTCCCACAAGGGATTAGCCCAGGCAAGAGCTGTGTCAAAGAGTAACGAGATGAGAAATCCCACCTTAGCTCTGTCAGAGGGAAACGCCTGAGGTAACATCTCAAAGTAAATGACCACCTGGTTCAAAAACCCTCTGCACTGAATAGGATTGCCTCCATATCGCTGAGGTAGAGGTGCAGAACCGGACATGCTCCTGGTAGGCATAGGTGCAGCAGCGGAAACAGGAGCAGCCATAACTTGCGGGACACTTTGGTCCAAATATGCAGTGCGAGTCAGCAGGGTTTGCAGGGCTAGTGCAAATTGATCCAAGCGGTGATCCTGTTCATCCATCCTGGAAATGATGGCAGGTAAAGGTGGATTATTAGCACCATCAGGATTCATGGCCCTTGCGTAATGTCAGAGTGCCAGGAATCAGACTCAGATGAGAAGTGCAAAAATAAGCACACCATTATTAATAGCAAAAAATAATAAAAAGTCCACAAGTCAAATAACAAGCAAGGAGTCAAAACCAGAGATGGTAGTCAGACGAGCCAAGTCAGGAGCCAAAGCGAATAGTCAGACGAGCCGGAATCAGGAACAAGGAAAACAGCAGAGACAGGAACAAGCCAGGGATCAGGAACCAGGAAGGACTTCAGGCAGCCAGGTAAAACACAGGAGCTCTCACAAACAGTTCTGAGACAACGCAAGAGCAAAGCATACTGAACAGAGGCCCTTTAAATAATAAGTGATGACATCACAATTCTGAGACCACATTCTGTCTCACATGGATGATGCACAACAGTCTGGCCATAAAAGGAAGTGCAGGCAATGAGCACCATCCCCCACAATGCACCAAGACAGGAAGAGAGGTGAGTAAAATGGCTGCCAGCAGCACATGGCAAACACAACAGGGAAAAAACCCTGACAAGGGGTTAATATAGTTTATTTAGGTTGTTGCGATGTGGGGGGCTGGAGGTTTAGGAGTTAATAGGTTTATTTAGTGGTAGTAATGTGGGAGGTTTAGGGGTTAATAGGTTTATTTAGTGGTAGTAATGTGGGAAGTTTAGGGGTTAATAGCTTTACTTAGTTGCGGCGATGTCGGGGAGTGGCAGAATAGGGGTTAATAGATTTATTATAGTGTGGGCGATTTTGGGGTGCAGGGGAATAGGGGTTAATAACTTTAGTATAGTGATGGCGATATCGGGAGCGGCAGATTAGGGGTTAATAACATTATGTAGGTGTCGGCTATGTCAGTGGGGGGCAGATTAGGGGTGTTTAGACATGGGTGTTATGTTAGGGTGTTAGGTTTAAACGTTAGTTTTAAACGTTAGTTTTTTTTCCCTATAGACATCAATGGGGCTTCGTTACGGAACTCTTCATTCCGAGATCTCAGGTGTTAGAATTTTTTGTGACCCGCTCTCCCCATTGATGTCTATGTGGAAAGCGTGCACAAGCATGTCAAAACAGTGCTAGAATTTTGTGCGCTATGGAGCTTAAAAGCACCATATCGCGCGCACAAGCCGGCTGTTTGAAAGCTTGTAATGGCTGTGCTATAGAAGGTTAAATAATGTGAATTTTGTTGTGTTTGTTAATTTCGCTATAGCGAGCATAACTAGTAATCTAGCTGTATGTTTGCTCTCCTTTCTTAAAGTTACATGTTTCAAGAAGTAGCAGAGGAGAGAAGCCGGATCGATATATAATATAACCCTGAGGGAATACAGCTTCACCATATCCTTTTCTGCTTGTTTGAAAAGGTCTCAGACACTGGGTCTGGCTGCGTTTTCCATCAAAAGGGAAGTTTTGTTTATTACATTTATTATTATTACAATATTGTTATTTTGAACTAGTATATAAGCCTGTATTTTTTTATCTTCTCAACAGTAAACTTAAAGGGCCATGATACCCACATTTTTTCTTTCATGATTTAGAAAGAGAATGCATGTTTAAACATCTTTCTAATTTACTTCTATTATCTCATTTGTTTTATTCTCTTGATATTCTTTGCTGAAAAGCATATCTAGATATGCTCAGTAGCTGCTGATTGGTTGCTGCACATAGAAGTCTCATGTGATTGGCTCACCCATGTGCATTGCTTTTTCTTCAAATAAGGATATCTCAAAAATGAAGCAAAATAAATAATAGAAGTAAATTGTAATGTTGTTTAAATTTGTATGTTCTATCTGAATCATGAAAGAAAGATTTTGGGTTTAGTGGCCCTTTAAGTAGTACATGCATCAAACAGCAAACTTGCACATCAGATCTGGCTATGCAGGTATAAGAACACATTTTATACGTATTAGAGATGTGCATTCATTTTCTGATGAATGTACATTTGTACCAAAAATCTGATATTTTTTTGAGTAAATGAAAGCAAATATCCAAATGAATGCTGCAACAACATTTAAAGAAAACCAAAAAATGTGTAATTGTAGTTTAGTGCAACTGTTTCCCGTGGACAAACTCTTTACACAACCTGAAAGTTTGAGCGGTAAATGCGATTGCGTAATACAAGCGCATATTACCGCTCAACGCTATCTATAGAAAATATGGGGAGCATAAATTACTGCAATTTCAAACAAATTTGCGGTATTTTTAACAGCGTACCACTTCTAATATGGATTTGAGAGTAAAAAACACTGCAATCTCATGATTGTGTTTACGCTCCTCGCCCTAACTTGTAATCTTACCCAATACTGGAGGTATAAATATACGAAAACCATGTCATATACATTGTGTTTATCATTTTAAAAGAACATATTCCAATTTTTCCTGATAAAAACGGCATTGGGAAAAAATGGAGGAATCCCTGTTTTTTTCCCCAATTTTTTTCCAGGGCCTTTCCATCTCTTTGTATGATAAATAAATTCTAATTTAAAGTAGAATGTATTTAAAGGGACACTGAACCCACATTTTTTCTTTAGTGATTCAGATAGAGCATGCCATTTTAAGCAACTTTCTAATTTACTCCTATTAGCAAATGTTCTTCATTCTCTTGGTATCTTTATTTGAAAAGTAAGACTGTAAGTTTAGATGCCGGCCCATTTTGGTGAACAACCTGGGTTGTTCTTGCTGATTGGTGGATAAATTCATCCACCAATAAACAAGTGCTGTCCAAGGTTCTGGATTTTCTTTTTCAAATAAAGATAGCAAGAGAACAAAGAAATATTGATAATAGGAGTAAATTAGAAAGTTGCTTAAAATTGCATGCTCTATCTGAATCACAAATGAAAAAATTTGGGTTCAGTGTCCCTTCAATGCATTCAGGTTTGGCAAATGCCTGAAGTTAAATTACAATTAAATTCTGAAAAAATGGAACATATTCTAGATAATTTGCAATTTACTTTACCAAATGTACTTTATTCTTTTGGTATCCTTTGTTGGTAAATCAACAATGCACTACTGGCAGCTAGCTGAACACATCAGATGAGCCAATAACAAGAGCCATATATTTGCAGCTACCAATCAGCAACATGTTCACAGTAGTGCATCGCTGCGCCTGAGTCTACCTAGGTATGATTTCCAATAAGAGGAGAGGAGGTGATATACACACCCAATTAGACAGATTAGAAATGCAATATATATATAACTTAGATGCATTGATTCTGAATGGTCTCAATAAGGATTTTGAAATTCGTCATTTTCTAAAGGAATGATATACATCAGTTTTAATAGTGTTTTAAAACTCGATAATTATGTTTATAGATACGATATACCCGTTAAATAATGGGTGTTGTTACAATAAGTTATTATGAAGATAACTCTGATACCCTTATGTTTCTCTAATAATGCTTTTTATACTTTACCTTTTCATATTTAACCTTTCTATAGTTGTTCTTTTTATAATTGATCTTCTGTATTTTATTCTCCTTTTATGATTAATATACAAGTTTTTTTCATAGAAATACATATACAGAATATACGGTTGTATTATAACTTTTGAGTAATATTACTGTACATTGTTGTACCTCCATAAAGGGGCATGAAACCCAAAAAATTTTTTTCAGATAGAGAATATAAATATAAAAAAAGTTTTCAATTTCCTTCTACTATCAAATTTACTTCATTCTCATGTTATTCTTTGTTGGAGAGATACCCAGGTAGGTAGCATGCATATGCCTGAGGAAATACATGACAGGAAATAGTGCTGCCATCTAGTGCTCTCATTAATGTACAACATTGTTGCAAACCTGCTGTCATATAATGCTGCAGAAACATGCACACTCCTGAGCTTACATCCGTGTTTTTCAACAAAGGTTAACAAGAAAACGAAGAACATTTGATAATAGAAGAAAATTGGAAAGTTGTTTAAAATTGTATGTTCTATCTGAACCCTGAAAGATACTTTTGGGTTGTATGTCCCTTTAAATTGTTATTTTACTTTAATAAGATTATTGTAGATATATAATCTTATTCCGTAAATTGATAATAATTGTCAGAGATGATATTACTATGACAACATGGGACGTTGTACAATGATACCAGAAATCACCTGACCGGAAATGACACATTAATTACCATGGCAACTGAGGACACAAAACAATAATGATGTGACGAGAAGTTATCCAAACGGAAGTGACGTAGCGGCCTGGATACAAATTAATATGCAGAAGTGAATATGATCAAACATCCTTCAAAAAGACGTACAACAAAGGTGAAATACGTTAGATTGGGACTGTAGTCAAATGGCCACAATACAGCTGTGAGCTGAACCGGTTTGCAAATTCATTGGGATATCTATGTTCTGGTGATCCAGATAAATTTGGACATCAGGTGAATACAGTATGCTTTTATGTTTTTATTTTGTTTTTCTTTCTCTTGATTCTCGGGGAGTGAATATATAAAGAAAATATACCAAGGACATAATTTGTGACTTTTAGAAGTTTCATATATCCTTTGATCACATTTGTTTATCATTATTTATTGGTATCCTTTGATCACATTTGTTTATCATTCTTTATTGGTATCCTTTGATCACATTTGTTTATCATTATTTATTGTATTTTATGATTTATTTTGCACTTGTATTTCACATGATTTTGAAAAAGGGATACCAATATATATATATATATATATATATATATATATATATATATATATATATATATATATATATATATATATATATATATATAAAAGCAAATTAGTTATATTTTGTTAGATATATTGGCCTCTATTTATCAAGGTCTCGTGGACCTGATCCGACACTTGCTGAATACAGCATTTACAAGAGCTGCTGGTGCAAAGCCGCCCCCTGTCCCTGGCCGCCAGCAGTACGATCGGGTTGATTTCCGGCGATGTCTGAGCAGGCGGACAGGTTACGGAGCAGAAACACGGCCATACGGAGCTTGATAAATATGGGCCATTGTATGTGGGGAGTACAGTCAGAGGCTGTAGTTCATGAGCCATTATTTTCAATAGTAGCAGGTTCTTTGGCTAGGGTGGAACAGTAACGCTGATCATGTGTTACCCAAAGTATCAAACGCATTACTAACACTGCTTTTTTTTAAGATCACTTAATTCAAAATGAATATATTAAACGATGCTTACAGAACCATCTCACCTCATATTTTGCGGAGACGTGAGTGTTAATTAAATCTTGAACACTGTTTCCCTCAACAAATCTTTATGACTCAACCCCATGATTGCCATCCTAGAGGTGAACACTTTTTTTTTCTTTTTTTTAAGTGATTACTCATTGTTACTTTTACTTTGTACCTGATGAAGAAGAAGTGTCAATGCTTATTGCCTAACATAATTAAACTAGAAACCGACTCTACCTGTAGTTCTTCTGCTATTTATACTATAAATATATATGTACATGCTTATATACATATATATTTATGTGTTAATATGTGTACATATATATTTTTATTTTGCTGCCCAACCCTGCACGATTTGCACCCTGCTCTGGGCATGGTGGTTTGCTGTGTCTGTTGCCAAAGGAACCACACCCTCATGAACGCAAAAGCTTCCAGGCAATGCGAACGCAAGGTCGAGTTCGCATTGCACCTGACTTGTAATACCAGCACACATTTACGTGCACTGGTATTACTGATTGGGGCGCCAATGTTGCGCTCTACTCATAATCTATGCCATAGTCTGTTAATCCGTGCACTATAACGTCTATTATATGTATATAAAACTCAAACAGGAAAAAAAAATTAGTGCAGTTCACCTTTAAATATAAACATTTTTCACCATATGCACCATGCACCTGAATTTAAACATGACCCCTATTCATAGAGCATATATTGGGGCCTATTTATCAAGCTGTATATGGAGCTTGATGCCCCCATATTTCCGGCGAGCCTTCGGGGCTCGCCAGAAACACAAGTTATGAAGCAGCGGTCTAAAGATCGCTGCTCCATACATAACCTGTCTGCCTGCTCTGAGGCGGCGGACAGACATCACCAGAAATCAACCCAATCCAATACGATCGGGTTAATTGACACCCCCTGCTAGCGGCCGATTGTCCGTGAATCTGCAGGTGCAATGATAAATGCACCTTATGCTGTCGGCATATATTGATGTGCAGCGGACATGATCCTCAATATCGGATCATGTCCACTTGCACGTTTTTAAATAGTCCCCATTGTGTTTGGTATGGCTTAACTTGAATCATTGTTGATGAATACATTGTGAAACTGTCTATCTAAAAAGGGAAAATGTTTGATTCATAGTGCAAGGAGCATATAGACCTATGCTCCCATACACAGTTAAAGCTATCATTGAAACAACTGTAACTTTTACAAGATGCATTTTGCTAAAACATGTTTCTTGCAATCTATTCAAAACTAAAATACACTCATCTGCATTTTAATTTTGAGTTTTATATCCCATTAATAATGTGTCAGATATCTGTGATTAATTAGCAATGTCAGTGGGCTATTTTGCACTGTAAAACATTGGTCAAATAAGGTTTACTACATCAGTAAGCAATTTTTGCAGGCTGTTTGATTCTACACTGTCAAGAATGTACGCAAACTTGTTTTTGCTGCTCATAGCACAAGAAAATAAAGGATTTTTCCTTCCCCACAGGGTCGTGAGAAGAACATTTGATTTAAAGGCTTCATGTACAGTCTTTTTCCCTGTTTACTCGCACTGCAGTAGTGACTTGCAATATGGCTATTGCCTCGCTTGTATCTAAACAGAACAACATTGCCTCCTTATGTCCAAATACATGAACTACAAGACACTTACAGCATATAATCTGTGCAGATGTTTATTTACAATAATTTACTACAATACTAATTTACTCTGTGAATTTGGAGCAATGCAAAAAGATTCAATTCAAGGTATTAAATAACAGATGTTAAATAATCACCAAACTGAAGGGAATATCTAATATTCACAAGCCAAATTAAATCAGTTTTTGGTTGGTGCTGAATCCATACACCCTTTGTGGCCATAAACACAGTTTTTTCAGAATTTACAAATCCCACGTTCCATAAAAAATGGTTAAAGGGATACCTAAGTCAAAATAAAACTTTCATGATTCAGACATTGGCCCCAAGTTATCAAGGTCTGTCGGACCTGATCTGACAGTGCGGATCAGGTCCGACAGACCTCTCTAAATACGGCGAGCAATACGCTCGCCGTATTCAGCATTGCACCAGCAGCTCACAAGAGCTGCTGGTGCAACGCCGCCCCCTGCAGACTCGCGGCCAATAGGCTGCCAGCAGGGGGGTGTCAATCAACCCGATGGAGACATGATTTCCGGCAATGTCTGTCCGCCTGCTCAGAGCAGACGGACAGGTTATGGAGCAGCGGTCTTTGTGACCGCTGCTTCATAACTGCTGTTTCTGGTGAGCCTGCAGGCTCGCCAGAAACACGAGGCATCAAGCTCCATTCGGAGCTTGATAAATATGCCCCAGAGCATGCAATTATAAGAGATTTTCCAATTTACTTCTATTACATCTTTTTATATGCAGACTTCCTGAGGCACCAGCGAATACTGAGCATGTGCAGAAGTTCACAGGGTGATTCTGTCAGAAACCCTACATTTGTAGCAAGCGCACACTACAGTTCCCATAATGCCTTGCATACTGGAACGGAATTACAGTAACACAGGCCTTTAGCGCAGGGGGTGGATATATCCGGTGCCTTTGCGCTCTCCTTCTTTCACATCGGTGGCTGTGTGGAGGGCCCATGTGCGCAGCTCGTACTTAACTGCGGGTAGACACACACCACGCTGATGCTCCTCTCGCTCTCTGATAATTGACAGCGTGGATGGTGGGAGACTGCACAGCTGAGGGGGAGACCATGGTCATGCAGCAACCTAATTTACTTCAGCCTGCCCCTGGCTGCCTTATGGAGCGGTCACAGTTGATGGTCACCTGGTGACATTGGGGGAAACAAGTGTGCTTGGTGCTTGTGTTCTGTAGCACCCTTTATATAATGATATATTAGCAATTCCTATCCCTCTGGCTGTGATAGGGTTATATAAATATAATCTGCTAATACATCTGTCACAGCAACTTGTATAACACGAACCATAGTAGCAATGAATGTAACAGTGTGACCCGGACAGTTGCAACTTAAATTATGTCAAACTTTGGGAATAACATTTTCCATAAATCTACTGTTAAATTCACATTTTAAAGCTGTGCATGCTTAGTATAAAAGTCTTTTCTTAAGGTGGTAACTAAACTATACCTTGGATGTGTCAAACTCCCAGTAGACATATGTAAAGTAGTTACTGAATAAAAAAAATGAGTTGCATACTACAGTAAAATAATATAGTAATACGTTATATATATATATATATATATATATATATATATACTGTATATACAGTACATACCAGTCAAACACCTTGCCATATACCATATTTCTTTAACCTTTATAAAAATGTTTTTATGAATATTTATATGATTATTTTTTTAACCACATGTGGATTTATGTCTGTAATGAAAATGCAATGAAATTTACTTTTTTTTTAAATACCTTTCGTGCTAACCTCCTCTTCACAGAGCCTCTGCCACGCAAGCAGGAGACTCTCAGGACCTGCACTAAAGAACCTTCTTCATAAGTGCAGGTACTTGGAGCCGGCCGTGCTATGCCTCCTATTAGTGCAATTGGGGTTCTGTAAAAAAGATGAACAGGTTAACCCTCTCTCCAGCACGTAAAAAGGTAAGTATAACGAAAATGAAGGTAAATGTTTTACGAATATTTAGCATTTGCTTTGATTTTAATTTAAAGAATACAGAATAGAGCAATCAACAAATATTTGGGAGGCCACATTTCCCTGAATATTTGTTACAAAAAAGTCGAACAAACCATGTACATTCAGACGAACAATGCACATTTCCAAGCTACATCTGTTCAGTACAACGTTAACTTACTTTTACTTTTATATCTAAAGTTGCAATAGCACTATACCAAATGTGTTATTAACCCCTTAATTATAATTTCTATGGGGTAGATGTTTCCCATAGAGCCTTCAAGGGGGAGGGAGGGTCTAATAGCGGAGTCTTGCCACTGGCGGGAAGACCCATGCTATTATAGCCAGTCAATTCATTAATGACCAGCGACGTATGGGGTACGTTGCAGTTGTTAAGGGGTTAATATAAAATACATTTGGTACAGTGATATTGCAATATTACAAGTAAATACTTTCAGTACAGTGTAAACTCGTAGCAGCTATACAAATACAATTTTAAAAAAGCAGCCTATTTTTAAAAACATGTTTTACATAGTGCAAAGTTTAAAAAAAACGCACTCTTTTAAATCGTAAAAGCTGTGGCTATTGTCTTCTATGGGATAACAATACCTAACACACAAAATGTTGTTACTAAAGAGAGAAAAAAATATCTAAAGTTAAAAAAAATATATTTGTTTGAGCACATAGTATATGCTGTGTAAAAAATACCACTCCACACTGCAGAGATCTGTACTCATTGGTGATATGGTAGGATTGTTCAAGTGGCATCCCTATACTCTCATATGGAAGGCCCATCGCCGCTCATCTGTACAGCGAGGTTCAGCCCACTTTTTTGCCCAGGGGTCAATTTAGGAGACTGAACGGAACTAAAGGAAATAGCTAGCTGAATAAAAGAAAGGTTCAGAGCTACCTCTAAACTGTAAGTTCCATGGGCAGTCTCTTATTATACCCCTAGAATGTAAGCTCTTCTGGCAAAATCTCCTTTTTATATACCTGTATAATAACTGTAAGCTTGTTAAAAAAAAGTGCTGCCCCCTCCCAGTCTGATGCCCTAGACAAGTGCCTTGTTTGCCTAGGACAAAATATGCCCCTGAGTAAACTGGAACGTTTTTTAAGCAAAATTGTATGTTCTTTCATTGCATTAATTGTTCATTAAGATTTACATTCTCAAATAGTGGTGTTGCCAGGTGTGGTAATACCCCCCCCCCCCAGCATAATAACTCACACGTACCTCCTAACTGTCCAACATTTTGCCTCCACCACGACTTTGTCCAGGTTCCCCATATCTTCTCCTGACACCTCCCACAACATGCTCGACCACTTACACTGCCACTGCTCTCAAAGCCTTACATTAGTGTTAAATATGCTGTACCAATCTATATATTTTTTATATAAGCACCCAGTGCTTATACAATGCAATGTTAACATTTGGCCTACACTAAATAGTTATTCCAAGTAGGTATCATGTGAAACAGAAAGAAGTCATACAAAATAACTTACACGGTAATACAAATTTATAAACATTTAGGAAAAATTTACTATTTTTTTATATTTGTAGCTAAAAAATACAAATAAACAAGATATGATTATAATCATTGAATGTAAAAATACCTTTACTTCTATTTAGGCTCTAGCTCCTGACTTTAATGGAATATAAGTAATGTCTAATTTCCTAAACAAAGCTTATTTTCATAACTAATGGAAGTCAAAATAACTAATTCATCATGGGCCTGATTACAAGTGGAGCACAAACGTTTGTGCTCAATCGATAAGAGGTTTATTGCCTTTATTTTTGCTTGTCGGGCTTACTGCTTGTATTACGAGTTGAAAGTAAAAAAGTGATCACTTAAATGCAATCGCAATTTACGATAGAATGATTTCCGTGATTTCAGAGCTCTGGTTAACTGTTTCGTGAAAATAAAAAGTTGCACAGAACACATCAAAAATACATTACAAAATATAGTTACACTCATAATAACACCATCTAATAAAATTATTCACAAAAAATATAAAAGCTCAAAGATACTGATGTTTTGCTGTAACAGCATTTGTGAGCCAGTTTGGCCAGAGGAGATTGAGGTATCTTACGATACCCACGGAGGTATGTGTTTAGCTACTTACTAACGGAAAAGTAGCGCAGTATTGCTTGTGTGAACATAGCGTTCGATGGATATGTGGTTTCTGTCATCCGGCTATACAGTAGTAGCTTTGGGGATTGAAGTCCGAGGATGTACACTACTTTACAACTTTCCCAGGGTGATTACGGTACCTTGTAGAGGGTGCAGAAATTATCTGGTTTGAACTTTTACATTTTGTTCCCATTCATATATGATATTGACTATAACATAGTTTGATTGCAAATAGTGTTTTATCACACATCCCTTGATTCTTTTTTATATGTATTTACAGACAAATATATATATATGAGGGGAAGCATGCTTGTCCAGTGTGACTTGTTTTCATGTGACCAAGGCCTCCCAGTGTGGCCGAAACGTTATGTTTTTGTTACAATAAAAGGTGATATTTTATCTCTTGTGCTGGCTTATTGCTGATGTGGAAACTGTGGGATTAACGCCGGTTCCTATTCTTCAACGCTGTTCACCTCTTGGATGTACATTGGCCGTGCACAGCATGGTTGTGGTTGCTGGTGAGAGCAGATCTTATTGCATCTATATATATATATATATATATATATATATATATATATATATATATATATATATATATATATATATATATATACTCATATAAACACCTAAATACATATGTGCACATATAGACACACATATAGACATATATGGAAGTGCATTGGAGCCCTTTGAAGTTAAGTAGATGAAAACAAGAAAAAACTTATTTATGCAACATTCATTCATTAATAAAGTGTTATATTGTATATTTACTGTAACTATTTGACACATATCAGAATATGATCTTCTAAATAGATATTGCTATATATATATATATATATATATATATATATATATCTGTATATAGCTATACATATATGTACAGTAATCATCTATATATAAAGGTATAGATATATATTGTACCAAAAAAACATAAGATATATATAGAAATATTTATTTATGAATAAATAGAACATATTCTGCTTTGTGCAGAACACTGGATAGTGAAATATTCATATTTTTATGTTGGGTTAGCGCACGTGAGAATATGCAATCAGGAATATGCGAGAGTAAGGTGTTTTTTCCACTTTTTGTCTCCATTTACTTTTATAGGGGAATATGTGAACGCAGCTTTTTGCACTCGTCGGATTAGCATGCGAGAAAAACTGTTTAATTTCAACTCATAGGCCTCTAGTTATCAAGCCGTCAACCTCAAATACGCTGGAATTCCACAGCGTATTTGTGGCGAGGCTGATTCGCCTAAGTTATCAAGCCCTACAGACCGGCAAAAGTAGAATATAGTGACTTAAGCTTCGATCCGCCGGACTCAGTCCGACACAAATCGATTCTTACTTCACTCCAGATGTTCCGAACGCAAGTTCGGCACAATCTGACTACTTTTGGAAGTTATCAAATAACTAGCAGGTACGCTCGGCACTTTCCCGGCCCAGCGTACCTGGTTTTCAATGGGAGTCTGACCATAGCAAAAGTTCATGTTCGCTGCTGCCCGACATCCCATTGATTCCTATGGGAGATGTCTGCACCTAACACCCTAACATGTACCCCGAGTTCAAACACCCCTAATCTGCCACCCCCTACACCGCTGCCACCTATATTAAACATGTTAACCCCTAAACTGCTGCTCCCGGAGCCCACCGCCACTCTAATAAACTTATTAACCCCTAAACCGCCACTCCCGGAGCCCACCGCCACTCTAATAAATGTATTAACCCCTAAACCGCCGCTCCCGGAGCTCACCGCCACTCTAATAAACGTATTAATCCCTAAACCGCCACTCCCGGAGCCTGCCGCAACTATAATAAATATGTTAACCCCTAAATCTAAGCCCCCTAATAAAAAAATAAATAAAAAAAATAATAAAAGTCCCTACCCTTTTTGCGGGACATGCCCCAAAGTAATCAGCTCTTTTGCCTGTAAAACAAAATACAACCCCCCCCAACATTACAACCCACCACCCACATACCCCTACTCTAACCCACCCAAACCCCCCTTAAATAAACCTAACACTACCCCCTGAAGATCTCCCTACCTTGAGTCGTGTTCACCCAGCCGGGCCGAAGTCTTCATCTTGGATGACGTCACTTAAAGGAATATTCATTCGACGAGTAGCCGTTGGTGAAGAAGGATGGATCCGCGTCGACTGCTTTGAAGATGGCTCCGCTCTGCTCCGGATGGATGAAGATTGAAGACACCGCCTGGATGAAGACTTCTATTGGATGGAAGACCTCTTTAGCGCCCCTTGGATGAAGACTTCTATCGGATGGAAGACATCTTCAGTGCCCCTTGGATGAAGACTTCTATCGGATGGAAGACATCTTCAGCGCCCCTTGGATGAAGACTTCAGCCCGGGTGGGTGAACACGACTCAAGGTAGGGAGATCTTCAGGGGGGTAGTGTTAGGTTTATTTAAGGGGGGTTTGGGTGGGTTAGAGTAAGGGTATGTGGGTGGTGGGTTTTAATGTTGGGGGGGGGTTGTATTTTTTTTTTACAGGCAAAAGAGCTGATTACTTTGGGGCATGCCCCACAAAAAGCCCTTTTAAGGGCGGGTAAAAGAGCTGGTTACTTTGTAATGTAGTATAGGGTAGGGACTTTTATTATTTTTTTTTTAATTTTATTTTATTATGGGGCTTAGATTCAGTGTAATTAGTTTAAAATGTTTGTAATCTTTTTTTATTTTCTGTAATTTAGTGTTTCTTTTTTATACTTTAGTTAGTTTATTTAATTGTATTTAATTGTAGCTACTTGTAGTTAATTAATTTAATTTATTTAATTATAGTGTAGTGTTAGGTTTAATTTTAACTTAGGTTAGGATTTATTTTACATGTAATTTTGGATTTATTTTAGCTAGGTAGTTATTAAATAGTTAATAATTATTTAATAGCTATTGTACCTAGTTAAAATAAATACAAAGTTGCCTGTAAAATAAAAATAAATCCTAAGATAGCTACAATGTAACTATTAGTTATATTGTAGCTATCTTAGGGTTTATTTTACAGGTAAGTATTTAGTTTTAAATTTGAATAATTTATTTAATGATAGTGTAGTGTTAGGTTTAATTGTAACTTAGGTTAGTTTTTATTTTACAGGTAAATTTGTCTTTATTTTATCTAGGTAGCTATTAAATAGTTAATAACTATTTAATAGCTATTGTACCTAGTTAAAATAAATTTAAATTTGCCTGTAAAATAAAAATAAATCCTAAAATAGCTACAATATAATTATTAGTTATATTGTAGCTATATTAGGGTTTATTTTATAGTTAAGTATTTAGTTTTAAATAGGATTAATTTAGTTAGTAAGAGTCATTTTTATTTAGATTTATTAAAATAATATTTAAGTTAGGGTTAGTGTTAGACTTAGGTTTCGGGGTTAATTAGTTTAATATAGATTTGCGGCGGTATGGGGGGGCAGATTAGGGGTTAATAAGTTTAATATAGGTGGCGGCGGGGTCCGGGAGCGGCGGTTTTAGGGGTTAAACAATGTATTAAGGTGCGGCGGGGTTTGGGATCCTCAGGATAGGGGTTAATAAATTTATTATAGATGGCGGCGGTATGGGGGGCAGGATAGGGGTTAATAGGTATTATGTAGGTGGCGTTGGGGTCCGGGAGCAGCGGTTTAGGGGTTAACATATTTATTCTAGTTGTTGTGGGCTCTGGGAGCGGCAGTTTAGGGGTTAATAAGTTTATTAGAGTGGCGGTGGGCTCCGGGAGCGGCGGTTTAGAGGTTAATATATTTATTATAGTTGCGCGGGGTCTAGGAGTGGTGGTTTAGGGGTTAATATCTTTATTTAGTTACGGGGGGCTCCGGGGGCGCCGGTATAGGGGGGTAGAACAGTATAGTATAGTGTGAGTGCTTAGTGACAGGGGTATCAATAAAGCTGTAGAAAATCCGAAGAGCAGCGAGATCGGATGAGTGATAACTATCACAGTCCGCTGCTCATCCCCCCGTACTTGGTGCGCGGATTTTTGACAGCTTTTTTGATAACTTTGGCGAGCGTATTCAGGTCCGCGGCGGCGATGTGAGGCTAGCTTAGGCGGGCGTATTGGGCCGGCGAAGGTGGGTATGTACGGAGCTTGATAACTAGATGCCATAATATGAGCGGAACTAAACGAGAGCAAAAAGCTTACTTCTAGTGCAATTAACACTCGAGCCGGAACATTATTTAGCGCTCCACTTGTAATCTGGCCCAATATGTTGATTTCTAGCTTTGTCACTTTCCACCCATTTTCCCCTTTTTGCACTTTACTGAGGATGCATAACAAGATATTATTATTACAAATCTCTAGTAAAGAAAAAATGTTTTTCATTCCAATGACTTACTCATAATTGTTTCTAATTTGATTATAACTACATCATTTACATAAAAACCTACAGGTGTTCAAGAAAATGTCAGGTTTAAAAGTCAGAAATCTAAATCTTAATTTATGATCAGCTATTAACATTAAGGAAACAAAGCAGTAATAAGCATATCTTTGACTACAAGTGCCAAAAACTGACATGTGATGTAACAGGGAAGTGTAAAATAACATGATTGTACCACCAAAAAAGTGAATAGTATGCTAGGTATCTGATAATTTGGCTACAATCCAGTCAATTACAATTCATTTGCAAAGAGCATCACATAGGTTTTTCTCAAACCAAAATTAAAAATATTCAGACACATTCCAATTTATTTGAAAACCACACAATGACCCATTTATCTTAATATTTGCAAATACATACTTTTATATGATCATTCTTAGACTCTTAGTATATTAACGGCTACTTATGAGCAGTGGCGTCACCAAAGAAGGCAGTGCCCCCTATGTGCCCCCCAAATGTGATCAAAACTCTGTTTTTCCACCAACTCTCTGTCAACCAATGGACTTCATGGTCTGCTGCTCTGGTCAGGACCCCACTGACAATGCACTGGTTGGCTTCTTGGAAGTACCCCCAGTTATTAAATACTGAAGATGTCACTGCTGAATAGCTATTTTCAATGTCAACAGGTAGAACTTTATTCATTATTGTTTTAATGAAAAATTGTCCATCAACAGTTTAAGGGGCGGGCTATTTTTTTTTAGTTTTTCAATTCAATAGCTAAAAGGACTTGATAAACCCCAGGTAAAACAAATTTAGCATATTACCCCAAAACATTTTTTGAATGAAACATTCATTTTGCACATAGGCAAAACACTCTGAAATTGTCCCTACTATATTGAATAACATTGAGATATAATATCTCCAAAGAGATAAAAATGCTATGTCACTATACCAATAATGCCAATAATGCCACTGTTAACATTCCTTAAAAAGCATACATATCTCAGATATTGGTTTTGTGTTATTTTAAGAAGGAAACAATTTCCATCTTGAGGGGTACTAACACCAGGAAAAATGCACATTATGGACCCCATATACTAAAAGGTGAATGGACAGCTTCTCAACTTGACCAATCGCACAAGTGAAGGGACTGTCAATCACCGAGAGCAAGCAAGCTCTCTAAGATTTCTCCTCAGCACCTCTGAGGTGGCGAAGAGTGTAATGACTACTGCTTCTTACATTGCGGGAAGCAGGCTCACATGTGCGAACCTGCCTCGCAAGGGTTCCAGAGCAGCTCTCGCTGCTTAGAACATGGAGCCCTATCACTATTTACTGAAAACATGCAAACAATTGTTATATTCACTCTGCACCTTGGACCTAGTGAAAAGTCATTACTGCATTCTTTGTGTAATTTTTAGACTGTTTGTACAAGTTTTATTTCAATGGTAAAGTCATGGCAAAAGCTCAGTTCACATGTTAATGAGTCAAATCTTCTTTTAAAATATAAAAACATGCACACAACTGAAATATGGTCATCTCAATGATTATTAATGATTGCAAATGAAGTCTATGGAGTTTATTTAAATGTTTGTTATACAATTAAGAAAGATTATATTAACATTATTAATTGTCATGAATTAATATTTGTCTAGATTACAAGTTTTTGTCGGTAAGGCTTGCGGGGCTAACAAGCAGTTTCAGCTCACCGCTCACCTACAAACAACGCTGGTATTACTGGTTTTTACAAACCTGGCGTTAGCCGCAGAAAAGTGAGCGGAGAGCAAAATTTAGCTCCATATCTCACCTCAATACCAGCGCTGCTTACGGTAGCGGTGTGCTGGCAAAACATGCTTATGCACAAATTCCCCCTAGGAATCAATGGGGCAGATTCGGCTGAAAAAAAACCAGCGAAAAAGCAGCGTTCAGCTCCTAACACAGCCCCATTGATTCCTATGGGAAAATAGTTTTTATGTCTACACCTAACACCTCAACATGAACCCTGAGTCTAAACACCCCTAATCTTACACTTATTAACCCCTAATCTGCCGCCCCTGACATCGCTGCCACATGCATTATATTATTAACCCCTAATCTGCCGCTCCGGACACTGCCGCCACCTACATTATACTTATGAACCCCTAATCTGCTGCCCCCAAAATCACTGACACCTACATACTATTTATTAAACCCTAATCTGCAGCCCCCAATATCGCCACAACCTATCTACAATTATTAACCCCTAATCTGCCGCCCACAACGTCGCCGCCACTATAATAAAGTTATTAACCCCTAAACCTAAGTCTAACCCTAACCCTAACACCCCCCCTAACTTAAATATAATTTTAAAAAAATCAAAATAAAATTACTACAATTAAATAAACAATTCCTATTTAAAACTAAATACTTACCTATAAAATAAACCCTAAGCTAGCTACAATATAACTAATAGTTACATTGTAGCTAGCTTAGGGTTTATTTTTATTTTACAGGCAACTTTGTATTTATTTTAACTAGGTTGAATAGTTATTAAATATTTATTAACTATTTAATAACTACCTAGCTAAAATAAAGACAAATTTACCTGTAAAATGAAACCTAACCTAAGTTACAATTACACCTAACACTACACTATAATTAAATTAATTTCCTACACTAACTACAATTAAATACAATTAAATACAATTCCCTCCAATTCTGATTGGCTGATAGAATTCTAGCAGCCAATTGGAATTAAGGTAGAAAAATCCTATTCTGTTCCAATCAGTCAATAGAATGTGAGCTCAATCCTATTGGCTGATTGCATCAGCCAATAGGATTGAACTTCAATCCTATTGGATGATTGCATCAGCCAATAGGATTTTTTCTAACTTAATTCCGATTGGCTGATAGAATTCTATCAGCATATCGGAATTGAAGGGACGCCATCTTGGATGACGTCACTTAAAGGTACCGTCATTTAGTTGTCGGATCAAGACAGAAGAGGATTCTCTGCGTCGGATGTCTTGAAGATGGACCCGCTCCGCTCCGGATGGATGAAGATAGAAGATGCCGCCTGGATGAAGACTTCTGCCCATCTGGAGGACCTCTTCTTCCCGGCTTCGATGAAGACTTCTGCCCATCTGGAGGACCACTTCTGCCCTGTTGGGTGAAGACATCTCAACACCTAACTTCAAGTATTAACCCCTAATCTGCCGACAGGAGCTCACCCCTACTCTAATAAATTTATTAACCCCTAAAGCTAAGTCTAACTTTAACCCTAACACCCCCTAAATTAAATATAATTTAAAATCTAACGAAATAAATTAACTCTTATTAAATAAATTATTCCTATTTAAAGCTAAATACCTTACCTGTAAAATAAACCCTAATATAGCTACAATATAAATTATAATTACCCGTATTTTTCGCACCATGAGACGCACTTTTTTCCCTCTCAAAAGTAAGGAGAAATGTCTGTGCATCTTATGGTGCGAATGCAGGCCCTGTGCTTGCATTTTTAGGCTAACTGACACTGGGTAGTTGTAGCAAGCGTTGCTTACTTACTAATGGTGTGCATAGTGATTTAAAATAGCTTTATATTTTTTCAAGCACTTCCCTTGGCTGCACAATCTGCGGGAGCCTGGGGGCTGAATTGAGTGAACAGGAAGCTCCTATATAAAGGCCCGGTATACTATCTGCATCTAGTGAGAGCAACAGGTGAGAGGATTCGCCCCCCCCGCTCGTGTTCATTTACCGTAAAAACAAACATTTAGGGCAAATCAACTTCCAATACATTTACCGGTATTTCAAACAGCCTCTATTACCTCGGTCTGGACCGATATTCATGATAAATCCAGGCTGTCCTCTCATTTTGTGTCTGCCTGCCATGAATCCTTTAAATGGATTTATCATGAATACCGGTCCGGATCGAGGTAATGGAAGCTGTTTGAAATCTACAGGTTGATTACCGGATTACGGTACCTACGGTAGCTGATTAAAATTGAAATCCATAGTGGCAAAAAACATCCAGCATGTCCGCTGATCCGGCGGACATGCTGGATGTCTTTTGCCACTATGGATTTAAATTTTAATAAACTGCAATAAAGTGTTTTAATGTTCATAAATGGATCCTGACCTGCTTTCCATCTGGGGCCCAGTCCGGCGGCAAGTTCTATCAGCTACCATTGCAGAATGTTGTGTGTCACATGTCACATGACCGGAACAACACAGAGGACCCGACAGTTTGACCGTAGCAGAAGGGAGTGTGTCACATGACCGGCACAACAGAGGACCCGACAGTTTGATTGTTTACAGTTTCATAGTACCTAACACACACTTCTCCCTATTTTTTATTTGTGATATGAATATTCTTGTTTTGGGTTAGGGTTAGGGTTTAGGGTTAGGGTTAGGGTTAGGGTTAGGGTTAGGGTTAGGGTTAGGGTTTGGGTTAGGGTTAGGGTTAGGGTTAGGGTTAGGGTTAGGGTTAGGGTTTAGGGTTAGGGTTAGGGTTAGGGTTAGGGTTAGGGTTAGGGTTAGGGTTAGGGTTAGGGTTAGGGTTAGGGTTAGGGTTAGGGTTAGGGTTAGGGTTAGGGTTAGGGTTAGGGTTAGGGTTAGGGTTAGGGTTAGGGTTAGGGTTAGGGTTAGGGTTAGGGTTAGGGTTAGGGTTAGGGTTAGGGTTAGGGTTAGGGTTAGGGTTAGGGTTAGGGTTAGGGTTAGGGTTAGGGTTAGGGTTAGGGTTAGGGTTAGGGTTAGGGTTAGGGTTAGGGTTAGGGTTAGGGTTAGGGTTAGGGTTAGGGTTAGGGTTAGGGTTAGGGTTAGGGTTAGGGTTAGGGTTAGGGTTAGGGTTAGGGTTAGGGTTAGGGTTAGGGTTAGGGTTAGGGTTAGGGTTAGGGTTAGGGTTAGGGTTAGGGTTAGGGTTAGGGTTAGGGTTAGGGTTAGGGTTAGGGTTAGGGTTAGGGTTAGGGTTAGGGTTAGGGTTAGGGTTAGGGTTAGGGTTAGGGTTTGGGTTAGGGTTAGGGGTTAGGGTTAGGTTTGGGGTTAGGGTTTGGTTTAGGTTTGGGGTTATGGTTTTGGGTTAGGGTTTGGTTTAGGTTTGGGGTTAGGGTTTTGGTTTAGGGTTTTGGTTAAACATTACAGTCCTTTATTTACCGTATTTAATGTATTTGTATACAGTATACCGGTATGTTTGATTTTAGCCACCAATTACGGTAGCAAGAGCTACTCAGGTGCTGAACCAAAAATGAGACTACTCCTAACCTTACAGTCCTAACCTACAGATAGCAAGAGAAGAAACAAAATTGATAATCGAATTTGCTTAACATTGCATGCTCTGTCTGAATCATGAAAGAAAAAATTGGTGTTTGATATCCCTTTAACTAGCAATGGGGATGGTATGTACCGGTAATCATGGCGGGGTGGGGGGCGGCAAAATGTATCATCGCCATAGCGCACTACCGTATATCCCAGAAAGTCCAGAAGGCAAAATCTACTGTATGTACCGTATACCGGTAAATCCAAGATGCTTTACGGTATTTAATTTCAAACTTTAAAAGCCTCCATAAAACACTGCTATTCACCAAACACAATCACAGTGTGTACAGGTCTTATGGAGCGAATGTGTGTGTGTTACTGACAGTTTTTTTATCACTGTATTTTCTTGCAGAAAACCTTGTCCGTAGATACTGGTACAAAGATGATAAAGCAGAAAAGAATAGCATATAAGATTCATTTTAAACTAGAGGTAGTAAAATATGCAAAGGAGCATGGAAACAGAGCAGCAGAGAGACATTTTGGGCCACCTCCAACTGAAAAAATGATAAGAGAGTGGAGAAAACAGGAGGATCAGCTGCAAAAAGCGAATAAAAGTAAGCACACTTTTCGTGGGCATGCTGCAAAGTGGCCACAGTTAGACGTGACCATGAAAGAATGGATCACACATCACCGGAATAATGGCTTATCAGTCTCTACAAAAATGATAATATATGAAGCCAAACGCATTGCTGTAGAGAATGGCATTCATGATTTTACTGGATCACCATCATGGTGCTACAGGTTTATGAGGCGATGTGGCCTTGCTATGCGCACCAAAACTAGAATTGCGCAAAAAAATGCCAGAAGAATATGAAAATAAGATTCTGTCTTTTCATAAATGTGTCATTGATGCTAGGAAGAAAAATGGGTTTGAAATTGGCCAGATTGGGATATGGATGAAGTCCCGCTAACCTTTGATGTGCCAATCTAATAGGACTGTTGATCTGAAAGGTGCCAAAACTATCACCGTGAAAACCTCCGGACATGAGAAAACCCATTACACGGTTGTGTTGTCTTGCTGTGCAGACGGCACCAAATTGCCACCCATGTTAAATTTTCAAAAGAAAAACATTTCCAAAAGAAGTTATTCCAAGAGGAGTTGTTGTACATGTTCATGAGAAAGGATGGATGGACGAAAAATGGAATGAGAATATGGCTTGAAAAAGTGTGGTGCAAACGTCCTGGAGGGCTTCTGAAAAAACCTGCCTTATTAGTGCTTGACCAGTTTAGAGCACATATTAGCGAAACTAACAAAAAAAAGTGCTTTAAAGAAGTAAAGACTCATCTAGCTGTAATTCCGGGAGGTTCTTACCAGCCAGCTGCAACCTCTCGAAGTTTCTATCAACAAACCATTTAAGGTCTTTATGCGAGAGGAGTGGAACAAATGGATGGCTGCTGGTAATCATGATCTGACACCTACTGGACGAATGAAGAGGCCCTCTATCACTCAAGTTTGTGAATGGGTGAAAACATCATGGCACTCAGTGAAGGAGGAAATCGTTGTACAGTCATTCAAAAAATGTGGGCATTAGGCAATGCTTTGGATGGAACCGAAGATGATTTCTTAGCTGAAGATGAAGAAAGTGATGTTTGTGATCTCAGCTTCTTAAATTCTGACTCTAGCGATTCAGAATTCTTGGGGTACACAGACTAGAAGAGTACTTGAAAGCTTAAAGTCTCTCTTCATTTGTTGATGACACTGATGATGGTTCTTTATTCCACTGTTGACTGTTCTAATTATTCTGTTATAGTTTATTAAATAGTTTACTACACCATTTGATTCAGAATACTTTTTTTCTTGTTTTCCTCCTCTAAAAACTAGGTGCGTCTTATGGTCAGGTGCATCTTATGGTGCGAAAAATACGGTATATTTATAGCTATTTTAGGATTTATATTTATTTTACAGGTAATTTTGTAATTATTTTAACTATTTTAGCTATTAAATAGTTCTTAACTATTTAATAGCTATTGTACCTGGTTAAAATAAATACAAAGTTACCTGTAAAATAAATATAAATCCTAAAATAGCTATAATATAATTATAATTTATATTGTAGCTATATTAGGGTTTTATTTTACAGGTAAGTATTTAGCTTTAAATAGGAATAATTTATTTAATAAGAGTTAATTTATTTCTTTAGATTTAAATTATATTTAATTTAGGGGGTGTTAGGGTTAAAGTTAGACTTAGCTTTAGGGGTTAATAAATTTATTAGAGTAGGGGTAAGCTCCTGTCGGCAGATTAGGGGTTAATACTTGAAGTTAGGTGTCGGCAATGTTAGGGAGGGCAGATTAGGGGTTAATACTATTTATTATAGGGTTATTGAGGCGGGAGTGAGGCGGATTAGGGGTTAATACATTTATTATAGTAGTGCTCAGGTCCGGTCGGCAGATTAGGGGTTAATAAGTGTAGTTAGGTGGAGGCGACGTTGGGGGCGTCAGATTAGGGGTTAATAAATATAATATAGGGGTCGGCGATGTTAGGGCAGCAGATTAGGGGTACATAGGGATAATGTAGGTGGCGGGGGTGTACAGAGCGGCAGATTAGGGGTTAAAAATAATATGCAGGGGTCAGCGATAGCGGGGGCGGCAGAATTTCTTTAGATTTAAATTATATTTAATTTAGGGGGGTGTTAGGGTTTAAAGTTAGACTTAGCTTTAGGGGTTAATAAATTTATTTCTTTAGATTTAAATTATATTTAATTTAGGGGGTGTTAGGGTTAAAGTTAGACTTAGCTTTAGGGGGTTAATAAATTTATTAGAGTAGGGGTAAGCTCCTGTCGGCAGATTAGGGTTAATACTTGAAGTTAGGTGTCCGGCAATGTTAGGGAGGGCAGATTAGGGGTTAATACTATTTATTATAGGGTTATTGAGGCGGGAGTTGAGGCGGATTAGGGGTTAATACATTTATTATAGTAGTGCTCAGGTCGGTCGGCAGATTAGGGGTTAATAAGTGTAGTTAGGTGGAGGCGACGTTGGGGGCGTCAGATTAGGGGTTAATAAATATAATATAGGGGTCGGCGATGTTAGGGCAGCAGATTAGGGGTACATAGGGATAATGTAGGTGGCGGGGGTGTACAGAGCGGCAGATTAGGGGTTAAAAATAATATGCAGGGGTCAGCGATAGCGGGGGTGGCAGAATAGGGGTTAATAAGTGTAAGGTTAGGGGTGTTTAGACTCAGGGTACATGTTAGAGTGTTAGGTGCAGACATAGGAATGTGTTTCCCATAGAAAACAATGGGGCTGCGTTAGGAGCTGAACGCGGCTTTTTTGCAGGTGTTAGGTTTTTTTCAGCTCAAACAGCCCCATTGTTTTCTATGGGGGAATCGTGCACAAGCACGTTTTTGAAGCTGGCCGCGTCCGTAAGCACCGCTGGTATCGAGAGTTGAAGTTGCGGTAAATATGCTATACGCTCCTTTTTTGGAGGCCTAACGCAGCCATTCTGTGAACTCTAAATACCAGCGGTATTTAAAAGGTGTGGCCAGAAAAAAGCACGCGTAGCTAATGCACCCCTTTGGCCGCAGAACTCTAAATCTAGGCGATTGTGTTTTTTTTTGTTTGTAATTTAGATAATTGTATTTAATTGTATTTAATTGTAGTTAGTGTAGGGAATTAATTTAATTATAGTGTAGGTGTAATTGTATCTTAGGTTAGGTTTTATTTTATAGGTAAATGTGTCTTTATTTTAGCTAGGTAGTTATTAAATAGTTAATAACTATTTAATAACTATTGTACCTAGTTAAAATAAATACAAAGTTGCCTGTAAAATAAAAATAAATCCTAAGCTAGCTACAATGTAACTATTAGTTATATTGTAGCTAGCTTAGGGTTTATTTTACAGGTAAGTATTTAGTTTTAAATAGGAATAATTTATTTAACCCCTTAACGACCGAGGACGTGCAGGGTACGTCCTCAAAAAAAAAGGCAGTTAACGCCTGGGGACGTACCCTGCACGTCCTCGGTGTGGAAAGCAGCTGGAAGCGATCCTGGCTCGCCTCCAGCTGCTTTCCGGTTATTGCAGTGATGCCTCGATATGGAGGCATCCTGCAATAACCTTTTTAAGCATCCGGTACAGAGAGAGCCACTCTGTGGCCCTCTCTGCACCGGAGAACGGTGGCTGACTGCGTTGGTGGGTGGGGAGCCGGACCGGGAGGCGGGTTGGCGGCCATCGATGGCCCTGCTGATGTGGAGGGGGGGCGGGGAATCGTGGGCGGGGATGGCCGGGGCGGCTGCGCACGGACGTGTGCGCGTGCAACGGATGTGTGGGGGCGGGGGCGCGTGCACAGGGGAGGGAAGCGGGTGGGAACCGCTATTGCTACAGAAAATCCAATAATAAAAAATGTTAACAAATGTTAAAAAATGGCTAAAAAGTTTAAAAAAAAAAAACTGTCAGCAAGGTGGTGGGGGTTTGTCTGTGTGGGGTGGGGGAAGCTACAACTACAGAAAAAAAACAAACAAACAAAAAAAAAAAGCACTTTTTTTTTGCAAACTGTGTACTGGCAGACAGCTGCCAGTACCCAAGATGCCCTCAATTAGGCAGAGGTGGAGGGTTAGAGAGCGGTTATGGGGGGGATCAGGGGAGGTTGGGGCTAAGGGGGGATCCTACACAGTAGCATATGTAAAAATGCTAAAAAGATGGGCGGGGACAATTGTGGGGTGGGGGTAGGGAATGGGAGCTGTTTTGGAGGAATCAGGGGTGGGATGTGTCAGGTGGGAGCTGATCTCCACACTAAAGCTAAAATTAACCCTGCAAGCTCTCTACAAAACTCCCTAATTAACCCCTTCAACTGCTAGCCATAATACATGTGTGAGGCGCAGCGGATTTAGCGGCCTTCTAATTACCAGAAAGCAACGCCAAAGCCATATATGTCTGCTATTTCTGAACAAAGGGGATCCCAGACAAGTATTTACAACCATTTGTGCCATAATTGCACAAGCTGTTTGTAAAATATTTCAGTGAGAAACCTAAAATTGTGAAAAATGTAACTTTTTTTTTCAATTTGATCGCATTTGGCGGTGAAATGGTGGCATGAAATATACCAAAATGTGCCTAGATCAATACTTGGGGTTGTCTACTACACTACACTAAAGCTAAAATTAACCCCTACAAGCTCCCTAAAAGCTCCCTAATTAACCCCTTAACTGCTGGGCATAATACACATTGTGGTGCACAGTGGCATTTAGCGGGCCTTCTAATTACCAAAAAGCAACGCCAAAGCCATATATGTCTGCTATTTCTGAACAAAGGGGATCCCAGAGAAGAATTTACAACCATTTATGCCTTAATTGCACAAGTTGATTTGTAATAATTTCAGTGAGAAACCGAAAGTTTGTGACAAAATTTGTGAAAAAGTGAACAATTTTTTGCATTTGATCGCATTTGGCGGGTGAAATGGTGGTATGAAATATACCAAAATTCGCCTAGATCAATACTATGGGATGTCTTACTAAAAAATATATATACATGTCAAGGGATATTCAGGGATTCCTGAAAGATAATAGTGTTCTAATGTAACTAGCGCTAATTTTGGAAAAAAGTGGTTTGGAAATAGCAAAGTGCTACTTGATATTATGGCCCTATAACTTGCAAAAAAAGCAAAGAACATGTAAACATTTGGTATTTCTAAAACTCAGGACAAAATTTAGAAACTATTTAGTATGGGTGTTTTTTTGGTGGTTGTAGATATGTAACAGATTTTGGGGGGTCAAAGTTAGAAAAAGTGTGTTTTTTTTCCATTTTTTCCTCATATTTTATAATTTTTTATAGTAAATTATAAGATATGATGAAAATAATGGTATCTTTAGAAAGTCCATTTAGTGGCGAGAAAAATTGGTATATAATATGTGTGGGTACAGTAAATGAGTAAGAAGAAAATTACAGCTAAACACAAACACCGCAAAAATGTAAAAATAGCCTTGGTCCCAAACGGGACAGAAAATGGAAAAGTGCTGTGGTCATTAAGGGGTTTTAAAGGGACACTGTACCCAATTTTTTTCTTTTGTAATTCAGAAAGAGCATGCAATTTTAACCAACTTTCTAATTTACTCCTATTATCAATTTTTCTTCGTTCTCTTGCTATCATTATTTGAAAAAGAAGGCATCTAAGCTTTTTTTGGTTTCAGTACTCTGGACAGCACTTTTTTATTGGTGGATGGGATTTATCCACCAATCTGCAAGGACAACCCCAGGTTGTTCACCAAAAATGGGCCGGCATCTAAACTCACATTCTTGCATTTCAAATAAAGATACCAAGAGAATGAAGAAAATTTGATAAAAAGAGTAAATTAGAAAGTTGCTTAAAAATTTCATGCTCAATCTGAATCACAAAAGAAAATTTTTGGGTACAGTGTCCCTTTAATTGTAGTAATTTTATTTAGATTTATTTAAATTATATTAAGTGTTTGCGAAGTGGGGGGGGGCTCGGTTTAGGGGTTAATAAGTAGTTTATGGGTGTTAGTGTACTTTTTAGCACTTTAGTTAAGAGTTTTATCTTCCGGCGTTAGCCCATAAAACTCTTAACTACTGACTTTTAAATGCGGTATGAGTCTTGACAGGAGAGGGTGTACCACTCACTTTTTTCATGACTCGTAATACCGGCGTTATGCAAGTCCCATTTAAAATATGGGATACGCAATTGACTGTGGATTTTGCGGTATGTTCGAGTCACAGAAAAAAGTGAGTGCGGTACACCTGTACCTTGCAAGGCTCGTAATACCAGCGAGCGTTAAAAAGCAGTGTTGGGACCTCTCAACGCTGCTTTTTAACCCTAACGCAAGACTCGTAATCTAGCCGATTATTAGTTAAGTGAGTAAGAAATATAGATGTACATTTGAGCATACATCTTGGACAAAACGGACAAAGGGCCCCATGTATCAAAAGTTGTGCAGACAGCTTCTAAACTTGAGAAGCTGTCCGCATGCCTTCGCCGCATACGGGCAGTGTATTTGTTCGTCCGCTGGCCTGTATGCAGCATTAAAAACTCCACATGTGCGAAGCTGCCCCCAAAGGTCCAGAGCAGATTCTGCTGTTTCGTCCATGGAGCCTAAAGAAGAAATGCTTATTTGATCAAATTGATGTGTTCATTTGTTCATACCATTGGGTGCAAATACAAGGTACGAGATGGGGGAAGGAGGCACATTGTTTGGTTAATAATCTCTTTTGTTTCTAATAATCTACAGGGGGTCTGACCATTCAAGTGTTAATCATCCCGTGTCCAATCCTGCCATATTATTACTACTTAATGATTGATGTTAGGGACAGCCAGTCAGTGAGTTGTATATTCTTTCAACCGTTTAAAAAATAGGTTGGTGTTTTTAATTATTTGAATTCTATAATGAAAGATTTTTTTAAAATTGTGTTAATAATTAGATGTCGCTCTACCACAGAGAACTGGGAGCCATTTTATGAACCTAATCTACCTACTTGTGAGTCTGAGCAAATGCTACGCACTCAGAGAATATGGAGACTACCACTTACTTACTGGATGAGATTAGTTTCCCTACTCCCAGGAGGACCAACTAGCCTTTATGGAAATATTTGAGATTTGGCTTTTGCACCCTTATCGACCGAAATCATTGAAGTGCAGTGCAGGGGTGTGAGGCTCAGGGGCTCCTGCCATTGCTGCCTACCGCTTTTACAGCCACATAGCACATTGACGGGAGATAATAGGACCTCATGGGAGCTTCAACAAGCTCTAAGTTTAACTCTACCCAAGAGGTTGGCTTCTATAGAGATAAAGGGGCATATTTATCAAGCTCCGCAAACAGAAATAAAGACCGCTGCTCCATAACTTGTCTGCCTGCTCTGATGCCGCGGACAGAAATCAACCCGATCTGAATACGATCGGGTTGATTGACACCCCGTGCTAGTGGCCATTAGCCTGCAAATCTGCAGGGGGTGGCATTGCACCAGTAGTTCACAATGACTGCTGGTGCAATGATAAATGCTGACAGGGTATGCTGTCGGCATTTATCGATGTGCGGCAGACATGATACGCTACTTCGTATCATGTCCACTCGCACATTGATAAATATGCCCCAAAGGCTCTAGCTAAATACCAAAAGCTCTATTGACTGGATATCAAATGCGAGACCTGCCCAGCTAGACAATTGTGACATTGAGTTACTGGTGTCCCTTGGAAGTGATGCATAAAGGAGGGGTGAAAAGGGAACGGCTAACCCTAATCTTCACTAGACTTCATATTGATGGAAAGGGAAGTTTTACATACTCTGAAGCACTAAGCTCCATTATAATGTTCCCAGTCATCGTAAAAAAAGTGAAATTGGCTATGTCGGTCCAGAGACACTGCTCTCTTAAGGAGTATTTATTGCTTGGGGCGCTTTATATAGTCTCTGACTACTTTTCAATCCATGACAGAAAATTTCTGATAACTTAAGGTTTGAGTTTTGTTTTTGTATTTGATTGCTGCTATGGCTAATGCCTTACTAGCTATTGACTCCTTAGCAGCGAATGGGTCAGATGCATTATGTTTTCTAAGGTCTGCGTATACAATCTTATGTTCCTCTGTATGTTGAGACCTACTATAATCAGCTCTATAGTAATCTTATGATTGCAGGGTATAATTTTATGGCTAACTCTATATGTTCCTTCTCTGTACTAATTATTATGCACATTCTCACTGGTTGCGCAGGTTCATGTATGGTAGGGTTATTGTATATTTACTGTATTACTTTTGTACCTTACCCACAATGTCTCTACAGTCACGTCCTCTTAATATACAAACTACATAGGCTTCTTAGTAGGCTACTATGTATTGAATCATTGTTTGTCCTCTTATTGCTATAAGATAAACTGCTCTATTTATACCATATTTGCTAATTGTGGGGTGTTGCTTGGGACTTGTACGTTATGTTTTTATTGTATACTTGATGGACTCAGACTAACATAGGAACAAATACACAGGAGTTGAATCACTGTTTAAAATTTTAATTGCTAACATATAACTTATTTTATGTTTACTAATCTAGAGGTGTTACTTGAACATTCATATTATGTTTTGTTCTCTATTAAACTAGTACACACTAATATAGGAACATATACACAGGAGGTTCCTCTACTGATTTCAAAATCTTATGCAGTCTTAGCACCTAAATACTTCAATTACTCACAAGATCATTTTTCTTAGTTAAAAGTATACCCTAAACTAATACCATAATTCTTATACTTGGTATTCTACTATAATTCCTCAGCAGCCCACAAATTAAGAACTATGCTACCTTTAACAAAGGTCTTATGTTTCATATTAATAAGGAAGAGCCACTATAATCATTATATACCAGAAACATGATCATTTAAAAGGTACTCCCTCTATTAGCCCCAGATATTCTTCAACTTTAAAAGCTGAATATCCCCTATTTTAATAGTATATTATTTATTATAGGAACTATAGATGGGCTCCAGTGCCAAAATGTGTTTGCTGCATATACAGTTTTTCTTTTCTAAATTGAATACCCCATGCTTTCTTAGTTTATTCCTACTTAAGAATTATAGGTAGGCTACAGTGCTTTAAAAGGCTCATGCAATATCCTCACTACTATTGCTATTATTTATATAGAACTTACAGTCCATCACAACGGACGTGAATTCATCTAGAATATTATATAGTTTACTGCATGTCCAAATATACCTGTGATTATGCTCTATAAGCTTGTATATTCCATATGTGCTTTCTTTCTGTTTTTGCTTGTTATTCTTTATTGTCAAACATGCAATATTCGTCTGTAACAAATACCCAGAAGAATTAAATTTGTCCAAGCCGAACGTTGGAAAAATCAGAAACAAATCTTTGATGAAACAGTTTTGTTGCCAGTGCAAATGACTAATAATCTATTAATAAACACCTTCATACAAATTAAGCTTATTAGATACATCATCAGAATTAAATTATCAGACATATTGTACTATTTCTTTGTCCAAATATATTTGCTTCCATGAAGGTCTGTAAAAATCCTTGCAAAAACCTTCTATTTTACAGATTTTGTTTAAAAGGGACATTAAAGTAAATTTTTAATTCAAGACATCAGACAGTATTCACTACATTGCTAAAGATCTGCATCCAGATAAATATTATCAAGACAAAAACTTTTGTGTTTTTTGTTTGCTTTTATATAATTATAAAAATATGAGTCACTGTTCTTTTTTCCGGGCATCCAAATGAGCCTGTAATATTATAAGAACACGTCCATAACCTGTTCTAAAGAAAGAGTAGTCTACAAATATACCACTCAAGCCCTAGCTCTGATGATGCTCCCATTCTGTTATAAATATAAGAACCGGTCAGTACATGGATATAGCTGTTGTACTTTGTTTGTAACATGACTGTTTTGTTCACCTATGTGTATTCTCCTTTTTTGTATTAACCCTTGCCTCATGACAGATTATCTGGCTTCCTCTATACAGTGATACAGATGTTTAAAGACAGGTTCTAGTTCAGTGTATTGAAGACTATATACTGGTCTTGTCAGCATCCATGGGCTCATTAATATATTGATATAATGTCCATTACAATCATTACTTCTGTTATTTTCTCTTACCTTATTATTGAGTGGGTTATGTTGCATGACTAAGAATCAATTAGCTGTTTTCAGCAAATAATAGAGTACTTTAATTTGTTTACCATACTTTCTGAGTATAGTCTATCAATACTCCCCAGTATTACTTAAATCCCCTATAATGCATTTGATTAGTCCCAGCAGCTTTACATTTAGATTAATGTATCATTGATTACTGATAGTATAGCTTAGTGTGTTAATCTTCATCAATGTATATCAACCAATAGAGTTATTTTTTAAAGACTGTTCTCAGCTGTGGGGTTTGTATACCTTTGGAAATTGCCTACTTTTTCTGGTTTTCAGAGTTTCCTCCTAGTCTGCCTGCTTTTGTCATCTAAAAGGTACAAGGAAGGCCTTAATATTTTCCTGAAGGAAGCTACAATACTCATGTTAAATGTTTCTCATAACTCTAAAATGTAAGAGATATCAGAATGTAATATGTTTTCAACTATAAACGTTATATTGATTATGTTATAGTATATAGTATCAGGGCCAATGCTACAATAGAGGCACATCAGGGACCCCCTAACGGAACCCCTGTAGGGTGGGCGATGACAATTTTATTTTATTAATTTTATTTTATTAATTTAATGTGTATATTTATTTTTTGCTACCTAATTAGGCTTCATATTAAGCACCATAGGTTGGTGGCATAATTGCTAGAATGGAAGGGACACCACTGAAACATAGGGAGGCAGAGAGTGTAGGTCAGCCAAAACAGCTGGAAAGCATCTGGCTGAAATATCTTACTGCACAGTCCCTGGTCTCCCTGCAAAACTTTAGTATCCATCATAAAAGCTGGAGAAGCCAGTGACAGCAGTGGGGCTCACCTCCAGCCAGACACTAATGGACTCTAATGGGGATTATGGACACTCAGCACTGACAATCCTTCAAATTTTGATATACTGCAAGATAAGTCCTACCTCAGTGTATAGATACTTTTCATAAAAACTATACAGTGCAGTGTGTTTATTTTTACATATTTGGCATTATTATGCAGTACAGAGTGCTCATCATTAATGTACAGGCACCCATCATCATATATACATTAGTTTTTTTTAGTATATGAACCCTCAACATCATTATACAGTGCAGTATATATGTTTATCAGTGTATAGATTATCTGCATTAATTACACAGTGCAGCAAATGTATAGATCCCTTGCATTATTATATAGTGCAGAGCATTTATTTATTAGTGCCTAGATGTTTATTATCATGGTCAATTCAGAGACACATGTCCCCTGGCCAAAACTTGCCATTTGCTTCACTGCAAGTTAATGGCGATCTATTGTAGACTTGAAAAATGTATAAAGATGCATTGAACGTCCTCTGAGAACTTGCAGTTCAGGCTTGCAAGAATAAGTGTGCATCCACAAATGTAAGAAGCAGTCATTGGGGCCTATTTATTATTGTCTGTCAGACATGATCCGATCAGTAGGATCATGTCTGGATCTACATCGCTGAATGCGGAGTGCATACTGCTCTTCCGCATTCAGCATTGCACCAGCAGCACTTGTGAACTGCTGGTGCAAACGCTGCCCGCCCTGCAGATCTGCACCCCATTCGTCTCACTAGTCAGGGGGGTGACAATCATTTCGATTCGGGTTGAATGCGGCGATGTCTGCCCCGCCTCCTCAAAGCAGGTGACAGGTTATGGAGCGGCGGTCTTATAGACTGGTGTTTCTGGCGAGCCTGAAGGCTCGCCAGAAACATGGAGCTTCATAGATAGGCCCAATTGCTTCTTATACTAAGTGGCAGAGATAAATCACAGTAAACTCACTTGTTTGGGATGATTATATAATTGTTTGAAAAACAAAAACAATATACATCATTGGTTGCCCCAAGAGAAGCGAGTATAATTGAACAACAGAACTCTTCTGCAGTCTTAAATTCTGCCAATTGGCGATTGCAGGTGGACAGGTTATCTGACTGAGACTTGTCCGCTGCAGCTTGATAAATTTTCCTGCTAGACAAACTAGTATCAGTCTAGGTATAATGGTAAAAAAGAAAAGAGGTTATCCTGTCCCTAGGTTTGTGTGTTTTATATGTTATAAAGAATATGGAAAAAAGTTGGCTTGCTTCATAAAATAATGGTACATTATTTATTCAATTAAAAACAGGAGTACACAGCAAGATAGGCTTACGCGTTTCAGCAGCTTGCTGTATTCATAGGCTAAATAGAGGAGGATTATTTTATGGAGCAAGCAGACTTTTTCCTTATTCTTTGATAATCTTACACCAATCAGTACATGCAATTGTTTCCTCATGAACAAACAGCAGGACTACCCCCTTGTTTGATGTCACCAATCAATATGCCATCCCTGTGTGAGCGGTTACTACCAGAGGATGAGAAACGCTGACTTCGGCATGCAGTAAGATCGGGCAGTGGGCTGACAGAGGCCAAAATTGTGGCTACAGATTGGATACCTTCCCACAATGAGGGTTCCGGACAGATTCTGCAAATTCCCAACGTACAAGTAAGGTATGGGCTGCATACAGTGATATGTGAACGTTGAATGAGACAAGTTTGTGTCTAGAAAAGCAAACAGCTTTCAATTGTTTTCTTGATTAAGGCTTGGGGTTGATGGTCCAGCTGATTAGTTGTGCTTTAATGTACTAAGGACTTTTGAAGACATTTGTGGAGAAAACAGTCATTCTTTTATTTATTAATTTTATATATTATGACCACTGTTAGATTAATTATGCAGAAACATCAATTTGCTATGTTGCACAGAGCCATCCCTTTGGTATGTTATATCATGCCGAAATTAACCATTATAATTATTATAGTTATAATAAATCAAATTAACAGTCAATAATTTGATGTGATAACAGAAATCTATTTTCTCTATCATTGTAGATAGTTATCTATTGCTGTGTAACAAATCACTAGAACATTTAGTTGAAAAGCAGTTTCTTTGGAGTGGGGATGGTGTGCAAAGTGCGTCTTCGCCTACGTAGCCAAAATGCCTAGCACTGGCCCTGTATACTATACTGCTTTGCTGTTGTGTTTTGTCCATAATATATGCACTGCTACCCCCAGTGATCCAATGTTACATTATTAAAAGGAAATTCTAGTGTAAAAATAAAATTACAAATTAGAGCATTTTATTTTTTAAACTTTTTTTTTTACTATGTCTTGCAATATAAGAGCTAAATACATAAAAGTTGTGCTCCGTGTACATCTCTAGTAATCATTTAGGGCTAGATTGCAAGTGGAGCACTATCTTAAAGGGACAATAAACACTAAATAAATGCTAGATACAATGATGCATTTAAAGAAAAGATTAGTCTAAGAATATCATGCAGATGTATTTTTTTAAAATTTCAATAGCTGTTTAAATATAACAAAATAAGTGTAAAGTTTTAGTGTCTATAAAACAATGGGAGCTGCCATGTTGTAACTTAGGTTACCCTCTCTACTATGTTAAGGAATGTGTATAAAGCGCCTAAACAGGCTGGGTAATGTCTGACCCAATGTACTGACCAGACACAATTATAGTTAAAAAGCCCTTTATATGAATTAAAATGAAGTTTAAAAGCCCATAATAAGGGATTGGAAGTTAAAATCTTAATTTATTACAAATAATAATGACATAAAAACATATAAACAAATAATAGTAATATATAAAATCCGGATCTAGTGAGTCTCCAAATTGTACAATAAATGTCCAAAAACTGTCCTATTGGTAAAGTCCAAAAAAGTACTTGTTAAAAAGTCACAAAGTCACAAAGGGTTTGTCCTCCAAGCGTTGGCGATAGCAGAATTGAAGTAATGAAGATGATGATGAAATCAAAATGATGATAGAATCAAAAAATGTAAAAGGTGTGTGGAAAATATGTGAAAAAATCCTATTTAAAAATATAAGATGAATGGGAAAAAATATATAAAAAATAAGTTGACTATATATATATATATATATATATATATATATAAAACAAACAAAAAAATGCACATGTAAAAAGGTGATGAAAAAATATATATGTGACGAAAAACTATATATAACCAAAAATTGAGTGAGAAAAAACAAGTGAGACCAAAAAACAGAATCTTCCAAAGGTGGTCCTAGTATTGGTTGTGTCTGTAAATCCTATTTGATATAGTGTCCTATAAAAAATAAAACAACATAGTGTAGATCGTACAAATAAAATGACAATAATTGGAATATTGCTTACCCAGTATCGACGCGTTTCGGCCCCTATGAGGCTTTTTTCAAGACATACAATTGTGTGACACAATTGGCCTTATATAGGGTAAGCAATCAAACGAAGTAAATTTTGGCGCAACACTGTTACTTTTTGGTGCCACCCACTTCCTGTTTGTGTTGTATTCTGGTAAAAAGTTCTAACTGCAAGATTAACCATCTAGAGAGAGTTTATGTATTTAGAAATAGGACTGTGTGCACTACTTCACTGTGTATATGCATTTGTATTCAGTATTTCTAAAAATATATTACTGTGATTATAAGTCATATCCAAATTTCGAAAATTGTGCAAAATTGTTAATGACATCACTTCCGGTTTCGTCAAAACCGGAAGTCTGCCATGGGTGATTTCTATTAGAATTCTTTTGTGCTCAGTTGTTAACTCAATTAAGTAAGAACCTATCAATGAAAGCCTGTAAAAGAGCCTATCAGTAAAAGTCTGCTGACTTAGAACTCAGTCAGAAAACATAAACTACACAGACTATATTTCACCATATCAGGCCAAAACCAGAAGTCCAAAAATGTTACTTCCGGTTTCGGCTCCTAACGATCTTTTTGAACGAACCGGATTACTTCCGGTTAATTCTTTGGGTAATGGTCAGTTGGGTAGTGATCTTTGTATAATGTCTGGCCCTCAGGCTTGTGCTATAAGTCCTGTAGTAGGAACTGAGGAGGGCCCAAGCATAGAATACAACATATTTTTCAGATTCGCCAAACCAAAAAGTCACTTCCGGTTTTCGGCTGAAAAACGGCTGAAAAATCCTTTGGTAGTAATCAGTTGGGTAGTGATCTTTATATGATATCTGGGCCCTCAGGCATGTGTTATAAGTCCTATGGTAGGAATTGAGGATGCCCAAAGCGTAGAATATAACTCATTTTCAGATTTCGCCAAACCGGAAGTCCAAAAACGTCTACTTCCAGTTTTCGGCTGAAAAATGGGCTGATCGTTTAAATATTTTTTTATCTCATTCTAAATATTGTATGGGCCACAATATTGTATCTCCAAAGTCCATAGACCCAGCAAGTGAGGTACACATAGTAATAGGGGATATGGACTTTGGGGATACAATATTGGGGCCCATACAATATTTAGAATGAGATAAAAAATATTTAAACGGGGGGGCGGAGCTTAGCCACGCAGGCGAATGGCTGTGTACTGAACAAGCTCCTGAATTCTTTGGTAGTACATTAATTATAAAGATGGCAATTTCCTAACCTTTTTCCCCTAACCTATGAGGGACAACTTGCTCAACACCCCTGCCTGACAGGACTTCACTACTTCAGCCTGTCTGCCTCGTTATACCCCGCAGGGACTGTGGGAGTTTCAGGGGCTCGCAATTAGAACGGAGCTTGGGGCCTTTAACACCGGAGGCACTGCGGCGCACACTGGCTACCGCCTTTCAGTCTGGAGCTCTAGGACATCACTCAGACCTGGGAAAGGAGAGGTCATAAAACGGCTACCGCTGTTAGGTGAGAAACTTATACTATCACCCGCATAGCCACGTGACCGCACTACACAGGACCTGCTCACCGCGCGCCGCTCATAGCACACACAAACCCGGGCCCAGACTTTAAAATACCTGCAAACGACGATCACGCTCCCTGAACGGCTCTCTTAGTTAGCCGAAAGCTGCATTGCCCGCACTACTGCCCTCATAAAACGCTGCGTAGCAGCACACATCTGGCCCCCACCTTGTCAGCACACGGGGGGGGGGCGGGCGGCCCTTGACAGCAAACTCCAGCGTTATCTAAAGTTAACACTGCTGCCAACTTCTAGCATTGCCACAGTACAGTCTTGGACTTGATAAAAGTTTATGAAGTGGGGGGAATCAAATGAGGAGACACCAGGGCAGGATCAAAAACAAGGAAAAAAAAAAACAAAGTGAAGAAAAACAAAAAGAAAAGATAAGGTAGACAAAAATAATAACACAAATAAAAAGTGTAAAAGACAACAAAAAAAATATAAAAATATATTAGACAAAGCTACACAGCCCCTTCAGCACACCAGTGGTGCGGACAGGCAGATAGACTTAGCAACTATATCCCCTTCAGGCAGGGATCTACCTAGATATGCCTTGCAAGAAACACATAAATAAAGGTGATAAAGGCACGCCAGTTCGCACTCTGAGTGGATATCTAAAACAAGTTGACCACAGCATTCCGGAGGCCACAAGCGGCATGGAACCCCTTCAAAGCACATCCCAGCCACCCCCGCAAATTACAGACATACAGGCGACACAGCACATTACAAGAGAGGACTTGCAACACCTCTCCTCCAAAGAGGACATTAGAAATGCAGTGAAAGAAATGCGTGACATGTTTAATGACCTCAGGAAAGACATCAATTCTCTAGATACCAGATTGACACACTCTGAGACCAAACAAGTTGAAACCACTACGTCAGTCATGCAGATGCAACTGGAAATCCAGCAGCAATCAGAAACCATACAAGTTCTATCTGACAAATTAGAGGGATTTGGACAATAGGGGCCGCCGCAATAATTTGAGATTCAGAGGCGTGTCGAAAACAATACACCCTCCGGCAATTGAGGGGTATTTGCAAAGTTTGTTTTCGCACACTTAAAAACACCCCCATTATCCCCTGACCTACCACTGGAACGTGCCCACAGGGCTCTGCGAGCAAAGACTGCCTCCTAAAGCGCCTCCCAGAGACATAATAGTCCGCTTTTTAAATTTTAAAGATAAAGAAGAAATACTCCAATGTGCACGCACCCAAGCAACCAATCCAGCATGCAGGCGAGGTCTTACAGATTTTCTCTGACCTTTCACCAACCACACTTGCTAAAGAGAAGGGAATTGACCCCCATCACAGCGAAGCTGAGGGCTAACAAGATTCAATACCGCTGGGGTTTCCCTGTATCAATAATCGCCACACGAAACAACAAAACAGTAATTCACCGTCCCGGATCAGATGTCCAAGCCTTTTTGGCCAGCCTCTCAGTGGAGGACAACACGCCTCTGCGGGGTGCTGATTTGGAGGCCTCCGCCTCGGCTCCCTGACGGTGTGAACGGACTCAATATACACCACCGGATGTGACGGGCGATCACGATGCTTGAACCAGTCCACCCAGTATCTTTTATGTGTTTTTTTGGGGTATTTTTTGGATTGGGGGGCAACAGTGTCCATTCACTTTGGGACATGCAAAACAAAGCGGCCCTCGGCCTGACAGTACTATCCCAGATTCCCCAAGCCTGATTTGCGCCCTCTTCGGGCCTATCACATATAAAATAACAAACAAACAAAAAAGAAAAGACAAAAGAAAAATCATTAAGATATCTTTGAACATGTGGCTCCTGATGGGTGGTTATTATTGTACATGCATGTGATCTTTGCCCGGGCCTACAGCACGGGAAATTCTAAGCACTCATGTTGATGTTTAAAAATGTTTATGTTTTGTTCTGTTAGGCACTTTCTTAATGACTATACTGTAACAAATTGCCTTGTTGCCCCTGTTTCCCCTTCCTCCTCTCCCTCCCCCTCCACCCTACTTCCCTTCTCCCCCTTCCTCCTCCCCCCCCTCCCCTTCCCTCCCTCCCCTTCCCCTCTTCCTTTCCTCCCCCTCTTTCTCTCCTTCCCCTCTTCCTTCCCTCCCACCCCGGCCCCTCCTCTCTCCTTTTCTTTCCCTTCCCCCCCCTTCTTTTTTTTTTTTTTTTTTCTCTCTCGAAAACCCCCTCCCTGTCCTTTCCCTCCTTCCCCTTGCCCTTCCCCCCCTTCTACTTCCCCCCCTCTTCCCTCCCTTTTCCAATGTCTTCCTTATTCCTCCTCCTTTCCCCTGGAGCCGTGCCTACGTTACTACCAGGTGGGAGAACCCCTTGCACCCTGGGAAAATTTCATGATGTAACAATGATTATACTTACCAGGGGACTGCTTTCCCTTCTCTACCTATCCTTCTGCTCGAGTGGTTTATCTTGGCGACTCGCGTAGTCGTCAATGTAAAGATATCTTCAACTATGTTGCTCTTGATGGGCGGTTATTGTTATATGTTTGCATGTGTTCTCTGCCCGGGCCTATAGCACGGGGGACTCTATGTACACAAGTTAATGTTTAAAAATGTTAATGTTTTGTACTGTTGGGCACTCTCTTAATGAATATACTGCAACAAATTGCCTTGCTTCCCCCATTTCCCCTCCCTCCGCTCCTTCTCCCTCCTCCTTACCTTCCACTCCTCCTCTTCCCCCTCCCCCCCCTCTATTTCCCTCCCCCCCTCCCTTCCCCCTCCTCTTCCTTCTCCTCTTCCCCTCCTCCCTCTCTTCCTTCCCTCTCCCCCCCCTCCTTTCCTCTCCCCCCATCCCCTTCCCCTCTCCTTCCCTCCTTCATCCCTTCCCTCCTCTCCCCTCCTTTCCCCTCCTCCCTCCCTTTACCATCTGTCTTCCTCTTCCCTTCTCCTTTTCCCCCGAAGCCAGGGCAAGGGACTCCCTATACCCTGGAAAAATTTCATGATGTAACACAGATTGTACTTGCCAAAGGATTACTTTCCCTTATCTACCTCTCCTTCTACTCGAGTGGTTTATCTTAACGACTCGCGTAGTTTTTGTTTCCTTTCTTCACAGAGGTCTTATTTTCTTTACTCTTGAATACTTTCTATCGTTTCTTCCCATTGCCCGAACACTCTCAGACTCTCGGGCAATCCTTTTATTTCCTCTACTTCTACGACTGCTCCGGATACAACTCTAATACACTACTTCTTTTTTAAGCCTACCCCTTTTTTTTTTTTTTTTTTTTTTTCTTCCCTCTCACAAAGATGACTCACGTACAACGCAGGTTCAGCCTACATAGCCTCAATTTCGCTACGATTAACGCAAAGGGCCTGAATGACCCTGGCAAGAGATCAATAGCAATAAGAGAACTCAGTAAATTGCACAGTCACATTATCTTTCTACAGGAGGCCCATTTCCGTAGGGGCAGGGAGCCAAAGTGGAGCCCTAGACAATATCCAACGGCAATATTTGCCTCTGGAGATTCCAAAAAATGCGGGGTCGGTGTCCTTGTCCACCACTCCGTTCCATTAAAAATTTCACACATAGAGAGAGACCCAGAGGGTAGGTACTTACTCCTCACAGGCACACTTTACGATCATCCTTTGACGTTAGCCACACTCTATGCACCAAATTCAGATCAGCACCACTTTATTAAAAAAATTTCAAAGCTTGTTCTGGACTTTGCCAGGGGCCCTGTTTTCCTATCAGGAGATCTTAATGTCCCACTGGAGGCAAGTATAGACACTTCTAACGGCGCGTCAAGCATCTCCAGTAAAACTATTAAATCAATTAAGACAACCATTGCAGACTTACAACTACACGATGTTTGGAGAACACTCCACCCGACAGACAGAGACTACACATACTTCTCACCACCGCATAACAAATACTCTCGTATAGATTACTTTCTCTTTGATTCAACCGGGTTGGATATGGTAAATAAATGCACAATAGGCCCAATAACATGGTCGGGACCATGCCCTTTAATTTGTAATATACATTGGCCTGACATACCCCCCACAGCGTATGTATGGAAACTTGATGAGTTTCTTCTAGAGAACCCAGAAGTGAAGGCGGATATACAGAGATCTCTCTTAGATTACTTATCACATAACGACCCCTCACATACTTCAATCACGTCCTTTTGGGAAGCTCACAAATGCGTTGTTCGTGGCGAATTTCTCAAGCATAAGGCCCGTATGATTAGAATGCAAAACTTGAAGCACAAACAGATCCTAGATAATATTATAGACCTAGAAACTACACACAAACAAGACCCAAGAGACAAGGAGGTATACAAATCCTTAGAGAGCGCCAAAAAACAACTCAATGAACATCAATGTGAGATCCTGCACCGTAAGATGCTGGCAACAAAACAACAGTACTACGAAGGGGGCAACAATCCAGGCAAACTGCTAGCTAGAAGCATACGTAGACAGCAATTAAAGTCGCACATACACTATATACAGAACACGGACGGCACAATACTGAGAGGTAGTAAACAAATAGCGAATTCCTTTCACGACTACTACACTAAGCTCTATAATATTTACCGCACACAGGACGTCTCGCACCAACCAAATAACGCAATGTATAGACAAACGTTAATAGATGACTATTTGGCCTCAGTAGATCTCCCCCAATTAGATAATGAGGATAGGGACTCCCTTGACGCCCCAATCACTATTGAAGAACTCTCTTAGGCTATAAAAGACCTCCCTGGTGGGAAGAGCCCCGGCCCAGACGGGTTTACCCCCAGGTACTACAGGACTTTCCTGGGGATCCTGGGACCCCCTATGTTGTCTCTATTCAACTCACTTAAACACGACCCGACGCTTGCTAGCTCAATGCTAGAGGCCCATGTTGCAGTTATACCCAAACTGGGAAAGCCCCCTACCTCCCCTGCCAATTTCCGCCCAATCTCGTTGCTTAATTCGGATGTTAAGGTCTTTGCCAAGATATTGGCAAGACGACTCAATAAATTCCTCCCAGCCTTAATCGACTCCGACCAGGTTGGTTTTATACCTGGTCGGGAGGCGCGAGATAATACTAACAAAGTGATCCAGTTGATTAGTCATGCTCAAAATGAGGGCACCCCCCTGGTCCTCTTTTCGACCGACGCGGAGAAGGCCTTCGACCGGGTCGATTGGCTTTTTCTGCGTCGAGTCATGAGGGTGATGAATTTTGGTGAATCTTTTATAAACATGACTTTCGCTCTGTATTCAACACCAAACGCCCGGATTCGGGTTAACGGTACGCTATCGGACATCTTTAATATTACGAATGGGACCAGGCAGGGGTGTCCTCTATCCCCGCTCCTTTTTGCGATCTCTATTGAAGCGCTAGCACACAAGATAAGGGGGAACCCAAGGATCACGGGATTGAGGGTGGGGGACATTGAAGTTAAGCAAGCACTCTATGCGGACGATATCCTCTATACCCTCACTAATGTAGAGACCTCTGTTCCAGAGCTCCTGCGTGAATTAGAACAGTATGGGAAATTTTCCAACTTCCATCTGAACTTATCCAAGTCTGAGTTGTTGAACATTAATGCTCCTATGGAGCTTATCCAGACCCTAGCATCAAACCATAACATTACTATGGCTTCTTCCAAACTAAAATATCTTGGGATATACCTATCCGCCAACCCTGCCGATCTTATAAAAAAAAACTATTTAACATTGAAAAGAGAAATAACCAACAATCTATCATCCTGGAAAAATAAAATGCTCTCATGGCTGGGAAAGATTGGCTTAATTAAAATGAATGTCTTACCACGCATATTATATATCCTGCAAACAGTCCCTATTTCACTGCCCAAAGATTTTCTAGCCCAATTACAACGCTCCCTTGAGCAGTTTATATGGCATGGCACAAGACCAAGAGTCTCCAAGAAGACTCTATACCTCCCTCGAGACAGGGGCGGTCTGGGGTTCCCTGACTTGTCCAAATATAGACGAGCAATATTACTGCAAAGATTGATCGAGTGGTCACGAAACACACCACAAAAACAATGGGTCAGACTTGATGGCCAAATCTTCAAGCGACACAACATCGGCGCTATGGCATGGGTCCCTGCGCTGAGTCGCCCCCGGCTCATACTTAAATACCACTTAACTCTCACTACCTTTCAGGAGTGGGACAGACTACTAGCCACTAGCACTCATATATCATCGATCTATTCCCCAATGATTCCAATCATAGAAAACCCCGAGCTCCCATATCATGTCTTGGGCACTCGACTGGGTTCTGATTACAGCCTACGCGATGGTACCTTGCATTTTGCACTTGAAGCGGGGAAACTTCGGTCACAGCACGACTTATCGGAACGGCACAGGGAACTTTTCCATTCCTGGCTCAGATACCATCAGCTAGCACATTTCCTACTGCACCATAGGTGCAAGGGAAGCTTTAGCAGGGAACTCACGCCGTTTGAGACTCTATGTGTGGATACTACCCCGCCTAGACGGCTGATATCTAAAGTTTATAAACTTTTGCTTCTACCTCCGGATGCCCAACTGCCTGCTTACACATTGGCTTGGCAGAGAGATCTTAACACTACAATAGACAAAGAGGATTGGACTAGAGCGTTCATATTAACAAAAAGATCCTCCGTCTCGGCGGTTGTTCAGGAAATCCACCTTAAACTGTTGACTAGGTGGTACTACACCCCGACGAGGTTGCACAGGCTCTTCCCGTCTGCGAGCACCCTGTGCTGGAGGGGTTGCGGGGGCCACGGCACGCTCCTTCACATTTGGTGGACATGCCCCAAGCTACAGGGCTATTGGTCGGCAGTGCTCGAGAACATGTCACACAAGTTACAGACTCCTGTCCCGCACACACCCGAGACAATGCTACTTCTACACCTTCCCAAGACCAGGGATGGCCCCACTAAGGCCCTAATGTTGATTATGCTTACGGGCGCCAAAAGGCTTAGCCCTCGTAGGTGGAAGTCTTCACGGGTCCCTGCCCTTGCAGAGTGGCACTCCTCAGTGGAGGATTTGCTGAATCTGGAAAAACTGCATTACTTGAAAATCAAACAACTAGAAACCTATGAGATGATGTTAGCAATTTGGAACGGCACCGCAGTTTAATGCCCATTGCTAAATAGGGTAGTGATCACCTCACAAAAACTTACCTGCCACGGATCAGAATATTAAACATTCTCCCTTATGCATTCCTCTCTGCCATCCCCCCCAAATAATTTTTTTTTTTTCTACCCCCCCCCCTTGGCTGTGTACATTTTCTTTCCTCTCTCACTCTCCTCTCTATTCTTTCTCTTTTCTGAATCCTTCTGAGCACAAAATTTATATTAAAAGTTTATTAATGATTTGTATATTTCATACTCTCTGTATGATGTAAATCTGTTAATATCAGAAAACTATCAAGCTTTTCCAACTTGTTTGGAACCAAGGACTGATACAGACATTCTTGATCATTATTTCTTTGGAACGGGAATACCTACCTCACCTGCTAGGTGGAACCTTGTTACGCTTGAAATTTATGTTTCTCAATCGATCTATGATATCAATAGAATGACAGTGACTTTTTATTTTGATATATTTTACCCTTTTCCCGGTTCAGGGAACTGCACTGTGTAATGATGGTCTTTACTCCTGTATCATTAATTAATACTCTTAATAAAGCTTGTTTAAAAAAAAAAAAAAAAATATTTAAACGATCAGCCTTTTTTCAGCCGAAACAGGAAGTGACGTTTTTGGACTTCCGGTTTGGCGAATCTGAAAAATGAAGACTTCAACCGGATGATGGACCTCTTCAGCGCCACGCTTGGATGAAGACATCGCCCGGATTGGATGTTTGTAAATTATTTTTTTATTTTTTGTAACTTAGTTCTTTTTTTATTTTTTGTACTTGAGTTAGTGTATTTATTTGTAGAAATTTGTATTTCATTTATTTAATTTATTTAATGATAGTGTAGTGTTAGGTTTAATTGTAACTTAGGTTAGGATTTATTTTACTGGTAATTTTGTATTTCTTTTAGCTAGGTAGTTATTAAATAGTTAATAACTATTTAATAACTATTGTACCTAGTTAAAATAAATACAAAGTTACCTGTAAAATAAATATGAATCCTAAAATAGCTACAATGTAATTATTAATTACATTGTAGCTATCTATGGCTTTATTTTACAGGTAAGTATTTAGTTTTAAATAGGATTCATTTATTTAATGATAGTGTAGTGTTAGGTGTAATTGTAACTTAGGTTAGTTTTTATTTTACAGGTAAATTTCTCTTTATTTTAGCTAGGTAGCTATTAAATAGTTAATAACTATTTAATAGCTATTCTACCTAGTTAAAATAAATTGAAAGCTGCCTGTAAAATAAAAATAAATCCTAAAATAGCTACAATATAATTATTATTTATATTGTAGCTATATTAGGGTTTATTTTACAGGTAAGTATTTAGCTTTAAATAGGAATAATTTAGTTAATAAGAGTTAATTTATTTTGTTAGATTTAAATTAGATTTAATTTAGGGGGGTGTTACGGTTAGGGTTAGACTTAGCTTTCGGGGTTAATAATTTTATTATAGGTTGCGGTGGTATAGGGGGGGCAGGATAGGGGTTAATAAAATTTTTATAGGTGGCGACGGTGTATGGGGGGCAGATTAGGGGTTAATAAGTTTAATATAGGTGGCGGCGGGGTCCGGGAGCGGCGGTTTAGGGGTTAAACTATTTATTTTTTTGCGACGGGGTCCGGGAGCGGCAGGATAGGGGTTAATACATTTATTAGGGGTGGCGGCGGTATAGGGGGGCAGGATTGGGGTTAATAGGTATTATGTAGGTGGCGGGGGGGGGCCGGGAGCGACGGTTTAGGGGTTAACAGATTTCTTAGAGTTGCGGCGGGGTCCAGGAGCGGCGGTTTAGGGGTTAAAATGTTTAATATAGGTGGCGGCGGTGTAGGCGGGACAGATTAGGGGTGCTTAGACTCGGGATACATGTTAGGGTGTTAAGTGTACACACTTCCCATAGGAATGAATGGGATGTCAGGCAGTAGCAAACTTGAACTTTCGCTATGGTCTGACTCCCATTGATTCCTATGGGATCCACCACCTCCAGGGCGGCGGATTGAAAACCAGGTACGCTGGGCCGGAAAAGTGCCGAGCGTACCTGCTAGTTTTTTGATAACTAGCAAAAGTAGTCAGATTGTGCCGCACTTGTGTGCGGAACATCTGTAGTGACGTAAGAATCGATCGGTGTCGGACTGAGTCCGGAGGATCGAAGCTTACGTCATTAAATTCTACTTTTGCCGGTATCTAGGGCTTGATAACTAAGGCTAATCAGCCTCGCCACAAATACGCTGCGGAATTCCAGCGTATTTGAGGTTGATGGCTTGATAACTAGGGGCCAATGGCTGTGTGGAATATAACAGTGTTCTGCACTTCCATTTATAACAGGAACTGAAAAGCCCACAATTTCAGAATGGACTTACAGGAAAAGGGGACAAAATAAATAATAAAATTATATTGCATAATTGTATTTATCTATACAGTTTATCATTTTATATTACTATCTCAAAGTGCTTAATGTCCCTTTAATGTGTGCCCGTAAACTTTCTTTAATAAAAAAAAAAAGGTGCCAGTACTCATTAATTGTTGATCGATATATTGTGCTCAGTAACTTTGAGAAAAGCAAAGGGACAAAGTTATTTACAATGCTGGATATGGTTTGCAGCCCCTGGTGTGAGTGTTGACATGATGACTACAAATTTTACCTGTTATGAGATGACAGGGCTGGGAGTAATCAGTAACTTTTTTAGGCGGGTGTAGCAGTTAATCAGAGCTCTGAGGTCACGCTTTTACTATACGTGTTAGCATGTCACTTGTAATCTGGCCCCTTATGTCAGCTCTCTGCAGCGCTCACACACCTCTTACACCGGCTGAAGTGTGAATCACAATGCTGTATTCAAAGAAAAAAGTAGACTGAGAATAACATGTAAATGTTTGTCTTTTTAAATTTCATTAGTTGTTTAAATATTGACAAAATAAGTGGCCGTGAATGTGCACGGGGCGGCATTGTACAAGCATTTTACAAGAAATGTTAAATGCCGACGGATGACTGATCGACATGATTCGCTACAGCAATCAAGCTACATCATGATTTGCTACGGCAATTGATTAATCTACCCCTTAGGGGGATATTTATCAAGCCATAAACCGCAAATATGCTGGAATTCCACAGCATAATTGTGTCGATCTTGATTCAACCTAGTTATCAAAGCCTACAGACCGGCAAAAGTTGAAATCTGTGACGTAAGATACGATCCGCCGCTCTCAATCCGACACAGATCGATGCTTACATCATTACAGATGTTCCGAATACACATTTGGCACTATTTGACACTTTTTCAAAGTTATCAAATAGTTAACCGGTATGCTCGTGGCTATTCCGGCCCAGCGTACCTGGTTTTCAATCCGCCACCCTGGAGGCCGCGGATGCCATAGGAATCAATGGGAGTCTGAAAACAGCGAAAGCTCATGTTCGATGCTGCCAGATATCCCATTGATTTCTATGGTAGAAAACCAGTAACGTTTACACCTAACACCCTAACATAAGCCCCGAGTCTAAACACCCCTAATCTGCCACCCCGACATCGCCACCACCTACATTATGTTATTAACCCCTATCCCGCCGCTCCCCAACACTGCCACAACTAAATAAAAGTATTAACCCCTATCCCGCCGCTTCCGGACCCCGCCGCAACCTAAATAAAGTTATTAACCCCTATCCCGCCGCTCCCGGACCCCGCCGCAACCTAAATAAAGTTATTAACCCCTAAACCTCTGGCCTCCCACATCACTACCATTAACTAAACCCATTAACCCCTAAACCGCCAGCCCCCCACATCGCCATAAAATAAATTAAGCTATTAACCTCTAAACCTAACAACCTGCTAACTTTACATTAAAATTACAACATCTATATCTTATAATAAATTAAAACGTAACTGTAGAATTAAAATAAACTGTATTAAACTATTAATTAACCTACCCTAACTATTATACTAAAATGACATTAAACTAGCAATTAAATTAACTATATTACATATTAAAAAACCCTAACCATACTCAAATTATTTAAATCTACTATTCAAAATTACTAAATTACAAAAAATAAACGCTAAGTTACAAAAAAAACAAACACTAAATTACAAAAAAAACCACAGTATCAAAAATACAAAGGAAATAAAACACCTAATCTAATAGCCTTATCAAAATAAAAAAGCCCCCCCAAAATAACCCCCCCCCTATCCTACAATAAACTACCAATGGCCTTTAAAAGGGCGTTTTGCGGGGGATTGCCCTAAAGTTATCCGCTCTTTTACCTGTAAAAAAAAATACAAACACCCCCAAATAGTAAAACCCACCCCCCCAACTAACCCCCCCAAATAACAAAATAAATAATGAAAGTATATTGCACATGTTTTTTATATATACAATATATCATTTTATATAAAGAATCTCCATAACTGAGGGTAGGTCAATAAATTAGATTACATCAGTTAGTTTATTTTGTAGTTAGTAAGATCTTTGAAATGATAATACCAACAATACTATTTCATGCAAATACATCTGATTTAATCTTAGATCTAAACTGTGCATAATAAAATGATGCCAGTCATTTTTCTCACAAACTCACAAAGATTACTGCACTGTTTCAAAATCCTTGGAGGTTGAATTTCAATTCCACAAAGTGCTGTATTAGAAAAGCGCTGCAAAGTGAAGCACTGTAAAGTTACCTGTAGATATATATGTGTGTGTGTGTGTATATATATATATATATATATATATACATATAATTATTATTATTATCGGTTATTTGTAGAGCGCCAACAGATTCATATATATATATATATATATATATATATATATATATATATATATAGATAGCTAGCTAGATAGATAAATAGATATATATATGTGTATGTGTGTATATATATATATATATATATATATATATATATATATATATATATATACACACAGGTAGCCCTCAGTTTACGCCAGGGTAAAGTTCCAGAAGGAATGGTTGTAAATCAAAACCATTGAAAATTGAAACCCAGTTTATAATCTAGGTCAATCAAAAGTGAGGGTGATAGGTTCCAGGCCCCTCTCAAAATTGTCATAAGTAACACCTAATACATTAATTTAAAGCTTTGAAATGAAGACCTTAAATGCTAAACAGCATTATAAACCTAATAAAATAATCACACAACACAGACTTCACTTGCATTTTTCTGCAAACAGTTCTTTCTATGCATTCCAATCTGGACTGATTTATAGACAGGAAGATCTTGTTCCTTTGAAATCGGCTCGATAGTTCAGGTCTAGTTAAACTGATTAATTTCAGCTTGCTTGATTTTGCTGCAACACAAGCTGACAGCTCCACCTACTGGCTATTTTAATAAATGCACTGCTTCTCAATGCTTTTTAGCAGTCACATGACTGGAAAAAAGGTTGTTATTCTGAAACGGTGTAAATTGAACCGTTGTAAAACGAGGTCCACCTGTATGTATATATATATATATATATATATATTTTATTTTATTTTTTTTAAATCTTACAGTATATTACCTTATTTGTGAAAAGGGTTAACTTATCTGAATTTTTCTTTCCCAACCACAAATCTTTTATTTGCAACTCCAACAAACAGCTAAAGCCCCTTTAATTGATCACAAATGTAATCAGGCAAGAGAAAATCTCCTCTGTAATTGTGAAATAAATCAATTTCCAACATGAATAGGTAGCGAAGCAAACCAATTCATTACCTCAGAGGAACACATAAGATCTTGCAGAACAGATATATTTTAACCTGCAGGTTTCAACCAGACAGCTGAGTTTAGTCTTTGCAGGGTGATTTATCCTCAATCATAGAAACAGATGCAAATAAAGGAGAAAAACTCATCACACAGGCTAATAATCATGCACAGATCAACAGCTTTTAAGAAAAGCCACCCTTAGGAAGAACATCAATACTAATGTTAATATTGTTAACAGTAAAAATGCACAAAACCTTTCAATATATAGGGCTAGATTACAAGTGGTGCGCTATCTTTATATTGCGCCCGTCTTACATTGCGCCCATGTTACTAGTTTAAAGTAAATACGACTGCACGAGTGCAAACTAACAGCTAGATTTACGCCTAGATTTAGAGTTCTGCGTTAGCCGTCAAAAGCAGCGTTAAGGGGTCCTAATGCTGCTTTTTACCGCCTGCTGGTATTTAGAGTCAGTCAGGAAAGGGTCTAACGCTCACTTTCCAGCCGCGACTTTTCCATACCGCCGATCCCCTTTCGCCAATTGCGTATCCTATCTTTTCAATGGGATCTTTCTAACGCTGGTATTTAGAGTCTTGGCTGAAGTGAGCGTTAGAACTCTAACGACAAAACTGCAGCCGCAGAAAAAAGTCAGGAGTTAAGAGCTTTATGGGCTAACGCCGGTTTATAAAGCTCTTAACTACTGTGCTCTAAAGTACACTAACACCCATAAATGACCTATGTACCCCTAAACTGAGGCCTCCCTACATCGCCGCCACTCTAATAAATTTTTTAAACCCCTAATCTGCCGACCGCACACTGCCGCCAAATACATTATCCCTATGTACCCCTAATCTGCTGCCCCTAACATTGCCGACACCTACATAATATTTATTAACCCCTAATCTGACCCCCCAACGTCGCCTCTACCTTACCTACACTTATTAACCCCTAATCTGCCAACCAGACCTCGCCGCCACTATAATAAATTTATTAACCCCCTAAACCGCCACACTCCCGCCTCAAACCCTATAATAAATAGTATTAACCCCTAATCTGCCCTCCCTAACATCTTTGACACCTAACTTCAAGTATTAACCCATAATCTGCCGACTGGACCTCGACGCTACTCTAATAAATGTATTAACCCCTAAAGCTAAGTCTAACCCTAACACTAACACCCCCTAAGTTAAATATAATTTTTATCTAACGAAATAAATTAAATCTTATTAAATAAATTATTCCTATTTAAAGCTAAATACTTACCAGTAAAATAAATCCTAATATAGCTACAATATAACGAATAATTATATTGTAGCTATTTTATGATTTATATTTACAGGGAGTGCAGAATTATTAGGCAAGTTGTATTTTTGAGGATTAATTTTATTATTGAACAACAACCATGTTCTCAATGAACCCAAAAAACTCATTAATATCAAAGCTGAATAGTTTTGGAATTAGTTTTTAGTTTGTTTTTAGTTATAGCTATTTTAGGGGGATATCTGTGTGTGCAGGTGACTATTACTGTGCATAATTATTAGGCAACTTAACAAAAAACAAATATATACCCATTTCAATTATTTATTTTTACTAGTGAAACCAATATAACATCTCAACATTCACAAATATACATTTCTGACATTCAAAAACAAACCAAAAAAAAATCAGTGACCTATATAGCCACCTTTCTTTGCAAGGACACTCAAAAGCCTGCCATCCATGGATTCTGTCAGTGTTTTGATCTGTTCACCATCAATATTGCGTGCAGCAGCAACCACAGCCTCCCAGACACTGTTCAGAGAGGTGTACTATTTTCCCTCCTTGTAAATCTCACATTTGATGATGGACCACAGGTTCTCAATGGGGTACAGATCAGGTGAACAAGGAGGCCATGTCATTAGATTTTCTTCTTTTATACCCTTTCTTGCCAGCCACGCTGTGGAGTACTTGGACGTGTGTGATGGAGCATTGTCGTGCATGAAAATCATGTTTTTCTTGAAGGATACAGACTTCTTCCTGTACCACTGCTTGAAGAAGGTGTCTTCCAGAAACTGGCAGTAGGACTGGGAGTTGAGCTTGACTCCATCCTCAACCCGAAAAGGCCCCACAAGCTCATCTTTGATGATACCAGCCCAAACCAGTACTCCACCTCCACCTTGCTGGCGTCTGAGTCAGACTGGAGCTCTCTGCCCTTTACCAATCCAGCCATGGGCCCATCCATCTGGCCCACCAAGACTCACTCTCATTTCATCAGTCGATAAAACCTTAGAAAAATCAGTCTTGAGATATTTCTTGGCCCAGTCTTGACGTCTTGTTCAGTGGTGGTCGTCTTTCAGCCTTTCTTACCTTGGCCATGTCTCTGAGTATTGCACACCTTGTGCTTTTGGGCACTCCAGTGATGTTGCAGCTCTGAAATATGGCCAAACTGGTGGCAAGTGGCATCTTGGCAGCTGCACGCTTGACTTTTCTCAGTTCATGGGCAGTTATTTTGCGCCTTGGTTTTTCCACACGCTTCTTGCGACCCTGTTGACTATTTTGAATGAAACGCTTGATTGTTCGATGATCACGCTTCAGAAGCTTTGCAATTTTAAGAGTGCTGCATCCCTCTGCAAGATATCTCACTATTTTTGACTTTTCTGAGCCTGTCAAGTCCTTCTTTTGACCCATTTTGCCAAAGGAAAGGAAGTTGCCTAATAATTATGCACACCTGATATAGGGTGTTGATGTCATTAGACCACACCCCTTCTCATTACAGAGATGCACATCACCTAATATGCTTAATTGGTAGTAGGCTTTCGAGCCTATACAGCTTGGAGTAAGACAACATGCATAAAGAGGATGATGTGGTCAAAATACTAATTTGCCTAATAATTCTGCACTCCCTGTATTTTACAGGCAACTTTGTATTTATTTTAACTAGGTACAATAGCTATTTAATAGTTATTTACTATTTAATAGCTACCTAGTTAAAATAATAACAAAATTACCTGTAAAATAAATCCTAACCTAAGATACAATTAAACCTAACACTACACTATCAATAAATAAATTAACTAAACTACCTACAATTGCCTACAATTAAATCAACTAAACTAAATTACAAAAAATAAAAAAAGATTACAAGAATTTTAAACTAATTACACCTACACTAAGCCCCCTATAAAATAACAAAGCCCCCCAAAATAAAAATGCCCCCCTAAAATAAAAAGTTAACAGCTCTATTACCTTACCAGCCCTTAAAAGGGCTTTTTGCAGGGCATGCCCCAAAGAAATCAGCTCTTTTGCCTGTAAAAAAAAACAACATACAATACCCCCCCAATATTACAACCCACCACCCACATACCCCTAATCTAACCCAAACCCCCCTTAAATAAACCTAACACTACCCGCCTGAAGATCTCCCTACCTTGTATTCACCCAGCCGGGTATCAGCTATCCGTCCAGAAGAGGTCTTCCAGAGGGTCCGAAGTCTTCATTCTATCCGGCCAGAAGAGGTCATCCAGAGGCTCGGAAGTCTTCATCCAGGAGGCATCTTCTATCTTCTTCCATCCGGAGCGGAGCGGGTCCATCTTGAAGCAGCCGGCGCGGATCAATCCTCTTGTAACGACGTCCTAAGTTTGAATGAAGGTTCCTTTAAATGACGTCATCCAAGATGGCGTCCCTCGAATTCCGATTGGCTGAATTCCGGAGCAGAGCGGGTCCATCTTGAAGCAGCCAGCGCTGATCCATCCTCTTCTAACGACAACCTAAGTCCGAATGAGGGTTCCTTTAAATGACGTCATCCAAGATGGCGTCCCTCGAATTCTGATTGGCTGATAGGATTCTATCAGCCAATCGGAATTAAGGTAGGAAAAATCTGATTGGCTGATTGAGTCAGGCAATCAGATTCAAGTTCAATCGGATTGGCTGATCCAATCAGCCAATCAGATTGAGCTCGCATTCTATTGGCTGATCAGAACAGCCAATAGAATGCAAGCTCAATCTGATTGTCTGATTTTTCCTACCTTAATTCCAATTGGCTGATAGAATCCTATCAGCCAATCAGAATTCGAGGGACGCCATCTTGGATGACGTCATTTAAAGGAATCCTCATTCGGACTTAGGACGTTGTTAGAAGAGGATGGATCAGCGCTGGCTGCTTCAAGATGGACCCGCTCTGCTCCGGATGGAAGAAGATAGAAGATGCCGCCTGGATGAAGACTTCCAAGCCTCTGGAGGACCTCTTCTGGCCGGATAGGATGAAGACTTCGGAACCTCTGGAGGACCTCTTCTGGACGGATCAGTGATACCCAGCTGGGTGAATATAAGGTAGGGAGATCTTCAGGGGGGTAGTGTTAGGTTTATTTAAGGGGGGTTTGGGTTAGATTAGGGGTATGTGGGTTGTAATGTTGGGGAGGGGTATTGTATTTTTTTTTTTACAGGCAAAAGAGCTGATTTCTTTGGGGCATGCCCCGCAAAAAGCCCTTTTAAGGGCTGTTGAGGTAATAGAGCTGTTAACATTTTATTTTAGAATAGGGTAGGGCATTTTTTTATTTTGGGGGGCTTTATTTTTTTAGGGGGCTTAGAGTAGGTGTAATTAGTTTAAAATTCTTGTAATTTTTTTTTTTTGTAATTTAGTTTAGTTGATTTAATTGTAGGTAATTGTAGGTAGTTTAGTTAATTTATTTATTGATAGTGTAGTGTTATGTTTAATTGTAACTTAGGTTAGGATTTATTTTACAGGTAATTTTGTTATTATTTTAACTAGGTAGCTATTAAATAGTAAATAACTATTTAATAGCTATTGTACCTAGTTAAAATAAATACAAAATTGCCTGTAAAATAAATATAAATCCTAAAATAGCTACATTATAATTATTCGTTACATTGTAGCTATATTAGGATTTATTTTACAGGTAAGTATTTAGCTTTAAATAGGAATAATTTATTTAATAAGATTTAATTTATTTCGCTAGATAAAAATTATATTTAACTTAGGGGGGTGTTAGTGTTAGTTAGACTTAGCTTTAGGGGTTAATACATTTATTAGAGTAGCGGCGAGGTCCGATCGGCAGATTAGGGGTTAATACTTGAAGTTAGGTGTCAAAGATGTTAGAGAGGGCAGATTAGGGGTTAATACTATTTATTATATGGTTTTTGAGGTGGGAGTGCGGCGGTTTAGAGGTTAATACCTTTATTATAGTGGCGGCGAGGTCTGGTCGGCAGATTAGGGGTTAATAAGTGTAGGTAAGGTAGCGGCGACGTTGGGGGGCAGATTAGGGGTTAATAAATATTATGTAGATGTCGGCGATGTTAGGGGCAGCAGATTAGGGGTACATAGGGATAATGTAGGTTGCGGCGGTGTCCGGAGTGGAAGATTAGGGGTTAAAAAAATGTATTAGAGTGGCGGCGATGTGGGGGGGGGGGCTCGGTTTAGGGGTACATAGGTAGTTTATGGGTGTTAGTGTACTTTAGAGCATAGTAGTTAAGAGCTTTATAAACCGGCATTAGCCCATAAAGCTCTTAACTCCTGACTTATTTTTTGCGGCTGGAGTTTTGTCGTTAGAGTTCTACTGCTCACTTCAGCCAAGACTCTAAATACCGGCGTTAGGAAGATCCCATTGAAAAGATAGGATACGCAATTGGTGTAAGGGGATCTGCGGTATGGAAAAGTTGCGGCTGGAAAGTGAGCGTTAGACCCTTTCCTGGCTGACTCTAAATACCAGCGGGCGGTAAAAAGCAGCGTTAGGACCCCTTAAAGCTGCTTTTGACGGCTAACGCAGAACTCTAAATCTAGGCGTAAATTTGCACTTGTCAGATTAGCACGACTGAAGACCTTGTGTAAAGTGATAGGGCTAAAAAAAAAAGATACACTAAACACAACATTAGTACATTAAAATATTTATATTTACACTATCTAATACAATTATTCATGTAAATATGTTTTCGTATTAACGTTACAAGGTATTTGAATAAAAAGGGCTGTAATGTAAATATACTTTATTATTATTTATTTTTTTAAATTTAATCTATTTTAATACTTTTTTATTGAGGTTTTTATAAATTACAACATAACACATGTTCATTCACAAAAATATCAGCTTACAGAATATTTTCAGAATAATGCAAAAAAGTGCCATAGCAATCTAACAAGGACTACTTGCTAGGGAAATGCACAGCGTAAAGCAGTGCCAATTGTATTAAAGATCATTTGAGAAAATAAAAAAAAAATTAACATATATGAATGAAACCTTGTTTTTACAATATAAATTACACCGAAATTTGAGAAGGTCGCTCTTGGACCTAAATAATCATACAAACTTGAAAAAGGAAATCTAACTATTGTAGTAGTCACTCACGGACCTTAAGATAATATAGAATATAAAGAATATATATTAAAGATTAACCCTGAAAGTACTTAAAGCTATAAAAAACTGACATTCCATCTAACATATAGAGGCCCCTTTTGGACCACTACCTTTATAAATAAAGGAAAACAGGGGATACTTAAGGGTATGAAATACAAAGGACTGCTTTTGGGGCTATGATTAAATCTAGAAAAATTAACATCTGAACTGGCTGAGCATATCCAGTCATACCTACAATTAAACTAATTACAATTGAAGAGGAAAGTTCTGTGAATACCTAGGGTATTGCAATCTACTAGAGCAATACCTGTACTTAGACTTATACCTTTATTTAAAAAAATAAGAAGGGCAGGGAAGGGCAATAGTATGCATATAGGTGAAGTAACTATAGTTGGAGACATATATTAAGAATTATGTAATATCTAGACATAATGCACAAACACATAGATTACAAGTAGTGCGTTAAATCCGGTGCGTAAATAACGCTAAAAAATTAGCGGTACCGCACTTTCCATAGCGCTGCCATTACAAGTCACAAAAAAAACTTTTTGTGTTGTGCGATATGGTGCGTTAATCGCCAACACTAAATAAACCTCGCCAACACTAAATAAACCTATTAACCCCAAATCCGCTGCCCACCCAACATTGCCAACACTAAATAACCATATTAACCCCTAAACCGCCTTCCCCGACATTGCCAAAACTAAATAAATCTAGAAACGTTGCCCGGCCGACCCCCCATATCGCCAACACTACAATAAATAACCATATTAACCCCCAATCCACCTCTTCCTTGCATCACAAATACTAAACTAAACCTATTAACCCCTAAACCGCTAAACCCCCACATTGCAAATACGAAACTAAACCTATTAACTCATACACCGCCGACCCCCCACATCGCGACAAACTAAATTAAACTATTAACCTCTAAACCTTAACACCTGCTAACTACAGTATAACTACCTTCAAATAAATTAAAACTTACCTGTGAAATAAAAAAAAAAGCTGAAACTATAAATAAAACTAGCATTACTATTTTAAAAAATAAAAGATACCAAAAATAAAAAAAAACTAAATTACAAAATTAAACAATCCTAACACTATGAAAAAAACAACCTAAGATTACAAAAAATAACAAACTCTAAAATTACGAAAAATAGAAAAAAATCTAAGATTACAAAAAATAATAAACAAAATTATCCAAAATACATTTTTTTTAATCTAATCTAATACCCCTATAAAAACAAAAAAGCCACCCCAAAATTAAAGCACCCCCTAATCTAACACTAAACTACCTTTTGTAGGGCATTGCCCTGAAGAAATCATCTATTTTACATAGCAAAATAACAAAGTCCCCCCTAACAATACATCCCCCACCCAACCCCCCAAAATAAAAAAAAGACCTAACTAAAAAAATCCTAAGCTACCCATTTTACCTAAAGGGGCATTTGTATGGGCATTGCCCTTAAAAGGGCAATCAGATCTTTTGCTGCCCATTAAAAAATAAAAAAGTTTTTTTTTTTAAAAAACACCCAAAAAAAAACCCAAACAAAAACCTAACACTAACCCCAACATAATATTATGATTATTCTTTATTAATAAAGCGCCAACATATTCCACAGCGCTGTCCATGAGTACTAGTCATTTAGATAAGACAATGATATACAACTTGTGAGAGACAAGACAAAATTTTACAAACACATACAGGAGGAATTGAGGGCCCTATTTCCATGGGAACTTACAATCTAGAAGGGTAGGAGGTTGAGAAACAGGAGGTGAGGATTGGAAGAGTGAGCAAGATGTTAACACAGAGTTAGATGAGGGAACTATTAGGTGAGTGGAAGTAATTTATTATTGAGTTGGGTGGAAGGCTTCTTTGAACAAAAAAGTCTTCAGGGAGCATTTAAATGAAGAAAGATGAGGGAAAAGCCTGACAACACGAGGTAGAGTGTTCCAGAGGGTAGGTGCTGCACGACAGAAGTCCTGTAGTCTAGCATGGGAGGAGGTGATAGTCAAAGATGCAAGGAGCAGGTCATTGTTTGATCTTAGTGGGCGGGATGGAGTATACTTGTTGACTAGAAAGGATAGGTAGTGGGGAGTGGCATTGGTGAGAGCTTTGTATGTAAGGGTGAGAATTTTGAATTTAATTCTGCTGTGAATGGGGAGCCAATGAAGGGACTTGCAGAGAGGTGCAGCAGATACAGAGCAATGGGAAAGATGGATAAACTTTGCAGAGGCATTTAGGATGGATTGAAGAGAGGAGAGGCGAGAGAGAGGAAGGCCAGTAAGTAGGTTATTGCAATAGTCAAGTCAGGAAATAACAAGGGAGTGGATTATTTGCTTTGTGGTGATAGCACTCAGAAAAGGGCGAATCTTGGAAATATTACGTAAGTGGTTGCGGCAGGATGAGGAAAGCGATTGGATGTGGGGGATGAAGGATAGATTTGAGTCAAGTGTAATTCCGAAGCAGCAAACTTGGGGCGATGGGGAGATGGTGATGCTGTCGACAGGGATTGAAAAGTAAGAAGTCGGCGTAGAGCTAGAGGGGGGATTAGAAGAAGCTCAGTCTTGGACAAGTTAATCTTTAGGTGGTGAGAGGCCATCCAGAAAGAAATACCAGATAAGCAGTTGCTGACATGAGAAAGGACAGAGGAGAGAGAGCAGGGTTGGAGAGGTAGATCTGGGTGTCATCAGCATAGAGGTGATATTTGAAGTCATAACTGTTGATACATTTACCCAGTGAATAAGTATAAATGGAGAAGAATAGAGGACCCAGAACTGATCCTTAAGGTACTCTAACAGACAGAGGCATTGGAGGGGAGGAGTCACCAGCAAATGACACATAAAAAGACCTGTAAGGAAATGCAAGAAATAGCAGTGTCACAGAGGCCAAAAGATCTAAGGGTCTGTAGGAGGAGGGGTGGTCAACTGTGTCAAAGGCAGCTTAGAGGTCAAGTAAGATAAGTATAGAGTAGTGGCTATTGCTTTTAGCTGAAAGAAGATCGTTAGTAACCTTGGTAAGGGCAGTCTCAGTTAAGTGTTTGGGGCGGAATCAAGATTGCAGGGGGTAAAGCAAGGAGTTGGTGGACAGGAAGTGGGTTAGGCGGTTGTAAACTAGTTTTTTGAGGAGTTTTGATGTTAGTGGAAGCAGTGATATGGGGTGGTAGCTTTCAGGAGAATTAGGGTCAAGGGAGGCTTTTTTGAGTATGGGTTTTTAGGTACTCATCATTCCTGAAGTCCAGCGGTGAAGATCTTCCATGCAGATCCATCTTCAATCTTCATCCTGGTGTCACAGAGCCATTTTCCATCTTCATCCAGGGGTCAAATCAGCCAATAGGATGAGAGATGCTTAAATCCTATTGGCTGATTTGAACAGCCAATATTATTTAAGCAGCTCTCATACTATTGGCTTATTTGAATTTTTTAGCCAATAGGAATGCAGGGTACCCCAATATAAAATGGGTACCTTGCATTTAATCTTCAGTGTGCAGCAGACGAACACATGAAGAGGAGGCTCCACGTCGGATGTCAGCGCCGTCGCCAATCCTGCACAGCTCCGTGCTACATCAGCTCCACGACCCCTGGATGAAGATGGAAGAAGATGGCTCTGCGACACCGGGATGAAGATTGAAGATGGTTCCGCCTGGAAGAAGACCTTCATTGCCATACTTCAGGAATAGTGAGTACCTATGTCGGGGTTAGTGTTAGTTTTTTTATTTGTTTAAGGGTGGAGTTTTTTTTAGATTAGGGCTTTTTTATTTTTGAATGGGCAGCAAAAAGAGCTGATTGCCCTTTTAAGGGCATTGCCTATACAAATGCTCCTTTAGGGGCAATGGGTATCTTAGGGATTTTATTTTATTTTGGGGGGTTGTATTGTTAGGGGGGACTTTGTTATTTTTTATCCAAAAAGCTGATTTCTTTATGGCAAAGACCTACAAAAGGCCCTATTGGTAGTTTAGTGTTAGGTTGTTTTTTGTATTTTTTGGGAGTGGCTGTTTTGTTTTTATAGGGGTATTAAATTAGGTTTAATTTTTTTATTTTGGATAATTTAGTTTATTATTTTTGTAATCTTAGATTTTCTCTATTTTTCGTAATTTTAGAGTTTATTTTTTTAAATGTTAGATTTTTGTTTTTTTCATAGTTTTAGGATTTTTTTATTTTGTAATTTAGTTTTTTATTTTTAGTATCTCTTATTTTTTTAAAATAGTAATGTTAGGTTTATTTATAGTTTAAGCTTAGATTTTTTTTATTTTACAGGTAAATTTTTATTTATTTTAAGGTAGTTATATTGTAACTTTAAAGGGACACTGAAGCCAATTTTTTTCTTTCGTGATTCAGATAGAGCATACAATTTTAAGCATTTACTCCTATTATCAATTTTTCTTCGTTCTCTTGATATCTTTATTTGAAAAAAAAGGCATCTAAGCTTTTTTTTATTCAGCACTCTGGACAGCACTTTTTCATTGATGGATGAATTTATCCCCCAATCAGCAAGGACAACTCAGGTTGTTCACCAAAAATGGGCCGGCATCTAAACTTACATTCTTGCATTTCAAATAAAGATACCAAGAGAATGAAGAAAATTTGATAATATGAGTAAATTAGAAAGTTGCTTACAATTTCATGCTTTATCTGAATCCCGAAAGAAAAAAATTGGGTTCAGTGTCCCTTTAATTTAGTGGGTGTTAGGCTAAGGGGTTAATAGTTTAATTTAGTTTGTCACGATGTGGGTGTTTGGTGGTTTAGGGGTTAATAGGTTTAATTTAGTATTTGCGATGCAGGAGGCGGTGGATTAGGGGTTATTAAGTTTATTTTAGCAGTAGTTAGTAGTAGTGATGTGAGGGTTCAGCGGTTTAGGGGTTAATAGGTTTATTTTAGTAGTAGCGTTGTGGATGGGCATCAGATTAGGGGTTAATACTTTAATTTAGTGTTGGTGATGTGGGTGGGCGTCAGATTAGGGGTTAATACTTTAATTTAGTGTTGGCGATGTGGGTGGACGGCGGATTAGGGGTTAATACTTTAATTTAGTGTTGGCAATGTGGGTGGGTGGCGGATTAGTAGTTAATCGGTTTATTATAGTATTTGTGATATGGGGTGGCAGATTAGGGGTTAATAGGTATATTATGGGTGTTAGTGTACTTTGTAACATATTTGTTATGAGTTTTGTGAAACATTTTTGTTTCGCAAAATCCTTAACTGCTGGCCTTTGATATCGGAATGGATCGGGGCGGTATAAGCCATAACGCTAGCGTAATAGCCAGACCGCACTACCTGTAATACCGGTGACCTGAAAATTCCACACTCAAAAGCCATTTTTTGAGTGCGGAATGGATCGTTGTGGTATAGGTTAAAATGCTAGCGGTATAGCCGTACCGCCGCAACTTGTAATACGGGTGAGTTGACTATTCTGCTCGCAAGGCCAATTTTTCAGCGGTATAGCCGTACCACAACACTTGTAATCTAGCTGATAATATGCACTTATTATACTAGACTGATGTTAGATACACTTAGGAAGCACTTGCATTCCTTATGGGCTGTATAAGTATAGAGCAATGAGATTAGGGCAGAGTTACGCTATTTAAAATGTAGCCTTTATTGAAATGATTAAAAATAACAAACACACATACTTTAAAAACACACATGAGTTGTGGCTGGTAAATAAATCTTATCGATATCGTCCACAATAATAGCTAGGGTGATTAAATGATATTCGTATATGAGTCTTGACCTAGGATGTGGCATTAATCCATGGTTTGAGATCAAACGTTCTCATGTGCAGGTCTGTATGTTTATATGATGCCTTGACTGCGGTGATTATATTGCCCATTTAAGTTACTCATGCAACTAAACACTGTGGTTAAGTAGCGTAAGTATTATAAAATTATTGCTAAATTAGTTCAATAAGGTTTCAGTATCTTAAACTATTCTATAACACTACATAAGCGTAATGACATTAGGTTGAATATAACATAATAATATAATAATATTGCAATAACAATTAGGATAAATTAAGATGTTGTATGTTGCATTAGCATGTTCTCACTTTCAAGGTTTAGAGTAGTATGCTGTTCACAGGACCTACTAAATCTTATTCCAAGGTGGACAACATATCACAAACTACACTACACAAGCCAGCAATTATTGTTTTTAGTTAAGGGTAAACACGCACATACATTTTCAGCGTGTTAACACAAGTGCTAAATATCAATGTTGGCTTACGTATTAAGAATTACCAGCAACTCATTGGTAATATTAAAATACTATTTACAAGACCTCCCTCCAGTACCCTGACATGTTTCACCAGACACTGGCTTTCTCAACGGGTATGGGCGCGGTGATTAGCGTGAGTATTAATGTGCAGTTAACTCCGCCTCTTATGACGTATTTACCAATCAGAATGAGTCACACTTTTACTCAATCACGGTCCGGGTATCATTAGCACATCAGACTGAATGAACGTCTATTGGATGTATTGTAATAACATTGTTGCAACTCTTAATCCTAGGATGTACAAGGATGCTCAGTATAAAGAATTCTGTTTCTTTATTAAAACAATTCATATTTTGTATTGAATCATCAGAGAGCTAATTCCGGCGATTGCTATGGTTTTAATGCTGAATGTATCATCATCTTATTTTGCCCAAAGACAATGCGTTTACTTGTGATTCATTTTTATTGTGTGTGCTGTCATAATAATTAATATAAACATTTGTTAATACGTGATAATCTTGTATTATTAACTGTGTTTACGTAAACTTATGAGTGATGTTGGAATATTATCCTGAGTGTATCCAGGAGAATAACTTGGTGAACTATTTAGATCATAACTAAAGTGATTTTATAAAATAATAAATTGGTGAAAATACAATGGGGTATATTTATCAAGCTCCGTATGGCTGAAGGCTCGCCGACCGCTACTCCATAACCTGTCCGCCTGCTCTGAGGACGCGGACAGAAATCGCCAGAAATCAACCCGATCGAATAAGATCGGGTTGATTGATACCCCCTGCTAGTGGCCGATTGGCCGCGAATCTGCAGGGGGCGGCATTGCACTAGCAGTTCACAAGAACTGCTGGTGCAATGATAAATGCCGAGAGCGTATGCTCGCACAATCATAAATATGCCCCAATGTATTAAAGGGACAGTCTAGTCCAAAATACACATTCATGATTCAGATAGAGAATGTAATTTCAAACAATTTTCCAATTTACTTTTATCACCAATTTTCTTTGTTCTCTTGGTATTCTTAGTTAAAAGCTAAACCTAGGAGGTTCATATGCTAATGTCTAAGCCCTTGAAGGCCACCTCTTCTCTCAGGGCATTTTGACAGTTTTTCACCACTAGAGGGTGTTAGTTCATGTGTGTCACATAGATAACACTGTGCTCACGCACATGACGTTCCAGTGAGCCAGCTCTGATTGGCTAAAATGGATATCTGTCAAAAGAACTGAAATAAGGGGGCAGTTTGCAGATGCTCTTAGATACAGGGTAATCACAGAGGTAAAAAGTTGATTTATATTACTGTGTTAATTATGCAAAACTAGGGAATGGGTAATAAAGGGATTATCTATCTTTTTAAACAATACAAATTATGGTGTAGACTGTCCCTTTAAACTAAATATCGGTGCAGATTGCGCATTTGCAAATAGTGCTAGAGGATTATGACTTTTTATATAAAAAGAAGAGAATTTTTTTTAATTAATAGTTGTGGAGTGCTCATAATAAATGTATTATACGCTTATATCTAAGGACTAGCTTTATATAGGCTATAATGTGCCTATATATAGTTCTTAAGTCTAGCATATCCATCTATTTTTAGAATGTATTATTGGGTATATTATTATGAGCCTGTCAGAACAGCCTATGAAAATGAAGAGATATCTTGTTGCTTCGGCCGCTGGGAGCAGAACAATACCATTTCTCATGAAATAGTACCCCAAGATCAGCTAATAAAAATGCACATATAGATCAGTTGGGCTTAATAACATTGGTGTATGTAGACATTTTATGTTCTGCAGGTGTAAAAACGTAAAACTTAAAAGCAACGTCACTTATAGGTACAAATAGTAAAACAAAATTAATACTAATAATAATTAGGCCAATCCTAAACTGAATATATGAGATACTGTAATTAGGCAAACTTATAAAAAAAGTTGTGTTTAGCTGGTTTTAATACTAGCTAGTAAGATAGGACCTTGAAGTAAAATACATTTCCACAGAAGGGCACTCTCACTTTAAATGTTTAAATACCGGGGTGCCAGCAAAAATATCCAGACAGGCACTGGATTTTAATATAATCAAACCTTTATTGTGACGTTTTTGGAGTTATACACCTTCCTCAGTCGTGTCAGTCCAGAAGACAAGAATATTGCAGTATGCAATGATACCATTTTAATTGGACTAAAATTATTATTAAAAGACAATCTTTCGAGAGATTTCCTCTCTTCTTCGGGTCTGAAGCAATGCTAACCAATATGATAGAGTTTAACCCTTAAAACAAGATGCTGTTAGTGAAGGGAAGGGAATGAGAGGGGTGTCCTAAATAACAGAATCTGCCTGAGTGTTTGAGAGAAAAATAAAGGCCACAATAAATAAATAAATAAACTTTCCAATTTACGTTTATCATCAAATTTTCTTTGTCTTTTGGTATTATTAGTTGAAAGCTAAACCTAGGTAGGCTCATATGCTAATTTCTAAGCCCTTGAAGGCCGCCTCTTATCTCAGTGCATTTTGACAGTTTTTCACAGCTAGATAGCACTAGTTCATGTCAGCCAAATAGATAACAAGGGATTTTCAAATGTCTGAGTAAAAATTGCAACATGTGTGCCCGCATTGGCTCAAGTGATTATTCACCAAGCAGAGGTACAACATTAATTTTTATGACAATTGTGGTACCACCTTTGCTGTCTATTTACTTACATGTAATTTGTGCCAGCATCAATATGTTGGCCTAACCTCTAGGGAGGTTAGAAAAAGATTTGGTGAACATCTTAGGGATACAAAGAATTATGTTAAGGAATCAGCTATTGCTAACCACTTTAATGGTGAACATTTTACTAATATAGCTGACCTCTCTATTCGTATTATAGATGTTGCCATTGTACCTCCCAGAGGGGGAAATTGATATAATATACTGCAAAGAAAAGAAATCTATTGGATACTACAATTAAAAACAAGAAGTCAGTTAGGAATGAATAGAGAATGCGACATCAATTTCTTTATTGATGTTTAATGTGTATATGTTAATGGTATTTTTTCACTTATTATTATATGTATAATTCTCTGTTGTAATTGACTTGCATTAGTTTAATTTATATAATTCTATAGGGACTACATGCAAGTTTTATACCTTCTAGTACTATTCAGGCCTATCATATCTTTGCCTTGTAATTATTCTTTGTGCAATTCCACATCTCTAAAAAATTATTTTCATAACTATGCCATGTTTCTTAATTGTGGTGCTTGAGTTCACTTACATAGATTTAGTATTTTCTATATATCAATGTTATATTTATGTATTTCTTTTCATTCAGATTTATTAGGGTTATATTTGGTAATTACATAGTTCTGCTAATTTATACACGTGTAGTGCTAGTTTAAGCATGAAGTATCAGTTAATACCCTTTGTTTCCTGTTTCTATTTTAAGTATGGTCACTTTAGGGTTAATTTTAATCTGTTAGGGGATATAAATAGTACCTTGTTCAATACATGTATTAGGTCTATGAGTAAGCGCCTGTAGGGGGCGCGAAACGCGTCAGAATTTTGCCTTTGTCCACACCACCATCTGACTGTGAGTCCAATTTTTGGATTGTTCCACTATTCGTTGTATTAGTATTTACAGTCTATTCTACAATAAACTGTGGATTTTATTTGCATACAAAACATTGAAGTGCCTGCTTTTCTTCTACTCTAAATACTTATTGACAGTTTGGTTCTACTGTATATTGCTACGGCGCTCCAGAAGTATTCAGTTTTATGGAGACCTTTTGTTACACTTCCGGTTTAACCGGATAGACAGAGACTGAGTCAGGGCCGTCTTTAATATTGACTAGACCCTGGGCAAAAATTTTCTTTTTCTTGCCCCCCCCCATGCAATTTCGCTCTCCACCCCAACATCCCAAAAAACAACTAAATCAATTTTTTTTTAATTATTAGCTCAGCAGTGGATCATCCCATGCTAATTTTTAAAAAAATGAAATAAATTGCAATATGTGAAACTGGACCTAAGCAGTACTAATAAGTAAATAAATATATAAATTCCTCCACTGTGGATTCATTTAATATTCTTTTGAATGTTATTCTGGTGTGAGTTAAAGAGATTTAGGGCAGCTAACAGGAGCAAAGCAAGGTAAAGACTGAGGAGGAAGCATGGAGGTGCAGACAAATATAGGTTTACTGACTGGAACAGCAGAACTACTATAGGAAGCTGTAAAATCTGAGACAGAGAGAAAACAAAAACTATAAAAATAAAACTTACATTAATGTGTGAAGTATCAGCATGACACTATACATCAGCCACAGCAGCACACGTCACTTCTTTGCTAGGAAGGAGTTCACTCTCAACCTGCACTAGACAATGCTGCATACATACAGTATGTGTGTGTTTGTGTGTATGTGTATATATATATATACAGTATGCTGTATTAGGCTACAATGTGTGTGCACTCACTTATTCTTCCCACTGACACCTTTCTACAAAGCACTATTCCCCTAACAAACTTCATTTAGTTGATCTTAGGGCCATAGCAGAAGGGGACAAGCAGACTGGATGCTGTCTGTCCAAGGCTGCATGGATGCAGTGTGAGATGAGTCACACAGCCTCAAGACCGAAGAGAGCATTGTATGCAGCTGCACAGATGCTCAAATTCTCACGTCCTTGCCGCTCCAGCTTTCTTCTGCATGCGCCTACAGTCAGCCCTACCCAGAAACAATCCCCACCACCAGAGCAGTGACCTGGTAACAGTGGTAACCCGATTAGGACCTTTTCTGATGCAGTGGGAATGGCTGGATGCTGAGTTAGGGCTTTGCATTCAGTGCTGCACAGTGCACATCTAAAACAGCACATGGCAATAGCTTGGCATGTCACATGACACCGGCACGGTCTGGCACAGTTTAAAAAAAAAAATATATATATAAACAGAGTACTTTTGACTGTGACAGTATTAGGACTGAATGTGTGTGTGTTCCACATGTCACATCAATAGTCTGGTATGAACCATAAAAAAAAAACTCTTGGGCCCCTCAACAGAAACTGGGCCCTGGGCAGCTGCCCCTTTTGCCCTGTGTTAAAGACGGCCCTTGACTGAGTGCTAGAGTTGCTGGATCGATCTTTCACTGCCAAATAGATAACAAGTCCTCATTCCCGTGGAGTTTTTTGGAGTCAGCAGTGATTGGCTAAAATGCAAATCTGTCAAAAGAACTGAAATAAGGGGGCAGAGTCTTAGATACAAGTTATTCACAGAGGTAAAAAGAAAAAATAATTTAACCGTTTATGGAAAACTGGGGAATGGGTAATAAAGGGATTATCTATTTTTTAAAACAATAAAAAGTAGACAGTCCCTTTAAACAGATGCATAATACAGTGTTTTTCAACCAGTGTGCCGTGAGAGATCCTCAGGTGTGCCACGGCAGACTGACAACAGTGTGACATATTTTTTAAACTTTGCTTGTTTTTTACTCCCAGTGCAGGGGTAGTTTGTAGGAGGCATGGCATAACAGCACAATACATACAGTATGTGTGTGTTTGTGTGTATGTGTATATATATACAGTATGCTGTATTAGGCTACAATGTGTGATTTTTTTAAAATTTTGGGATGGTGGTGTGCCACAGGATTTTTTAATGTAAAAAAGTGTGCCACGGCAAAAAAAAGGTTAAAAATCACTGGCATAATATGTGCATATATAAATTAGCTCAAATAAAAGTATGGTGGGAATAGTGACAAAAACAAAACCAGGAAGGGAAAAGAAAAAAAGACAATATAAGATTAATATATATGCTCATATAAAGTTTTGAAGAGTCTATATTAAAGGAGCTTGATACCTAAATGTTGAAGCATTTGAAAGTGATGCAGCATAGCTATAACATGCTGACTAGAAAATGTCACCTGAACATCTCTATCGGCTAGATTTGGAGTTTTGTCGGTAACGACCCGAAAAACTAACGCCAGCTTTTTTCTGGCCGCACCATAAAAATAACTCTGGTATTGAGAGTCCACATAAAGGCTGCGTTAGGCTCCAAAAAAGGAGCGTAGAGCATTTTTAACGCAGCTTCAACTCTCAATACCAGAGTTGCTTACGCAAGCGGTCAGCCTCAAAAACGTGCTTCTGCACGATTCCCCCATAGGAAACAATGGGGCTGTTTGAGCTGAAAAAAAACCTAACACCTGCAAAAAAGCTGCGTTCAGCTCTTAACGCAGCCCCATTGTTTGCTATGGGGAAACACTTCCTACGTCTGCACCTAACACTCTAACATGTACCCCGAGTCTAAAAACCCCTAACCTTACACTTATTAACCCCTAATCTGCCGCCCCCGCTATCGCTGACACCTGCATTTTATTTTTAACCCCTAATCTGCCGCTCCGTAAACCGCCGCTACTTACATTATCCCTATGTACCCCTAATCTGCTGCCCATAACACCGCCGACCCCTATATTATATTTATTAACCCCTAATCTGCCCCCCACAACGTCGCCTCCACCTGCCTACACTTATTAACCCCTAATCTGCCGAGCAGACCGCACCGCTATTATAATAAAGTTATTAACCCCTAATCCGCCTCACTAACCCTATAATAAATAGTATTAACCCCTAATCTGCCCTCCCTAACATCGCCGACACCTAACTTCAATTATTAACCCCTAATCTGCCGACCGGAGCTCACCGCTATTCTAATAAATGGATTAACCCCTAAAGCTAAGTCTAACCCTAACACTAACACCCCCCTAAATTAAATATAATTTTAATCTAACGAAATTAATTAACTCTTATTAAATAAATTATTCCTATTTAAAGCTAAATACTTACCTGTAAAATAAACCCTAATATAGCTACAATATAAATTATAATTACATTGTAGCTATTTTAGGATTAATATTTATTTTACAGGCAACTTTGTAATTATTTTAACCAGGTACAATATCTATTAAATAGTTAAGAACTATTTAATAGCTAAAATAGTTAAAATAATTACAAAATTACCTGTAAAATTAATACTAACCTAAGTTACAATTAAACCTAACACTACACTATCAATAAATTAATTAAATACAATTCCTACAAATAAATACAATTAAATAAACTAGCTAAAGTACAAAAAATAAAAAAGAACTAAGTTACAAAAAATAAAAAAATATTTACAAACATAAGAAAAATATTACAACAATTTTAAACTAATTACACCTACTCTAAGCCCCCTAATAAAACAACAAAGCCCCCCAAAATAAAAAATGCCCTACCCTATTCTAAATTACTAAAGTTAAAAGCTCTTTTACCTTACCAGCCCTGAACAGGGCCCTTTGCGGGGCATGCCCCAAGAAGTTCAGCTCTTTTGCCTGTAAAAAAAAACATACAATACCCCCCCCAACATTACAACCCACCACCCACATACCCCTAATCTAACACAAACCCCCCTTAAATAAACCTAACACTAAGCCCCTGAAGATCATCCTACCTTGTCTTCACCATACCAGGTTCACCGATCCGTCCTGGCTCCAAAATCTTCATCCAACCCAAGCGGGGGTTGGCGATCCATCATCCGGTGGCTGAAGAGGTCCAGAAGAGGCTCCAAAGTCTTCATCCTATCCGGGAAGAAGAGGCGATCCGGACCGGCAACCATCTTAAACCAAGCGGCATCTTCTATCTTCATCCGATGACGACCGGCTCCATCCTGAAGACCTCCACCGCGGACCCATCTTCTTCCGGCGACGTCCAACTGCAGAATGACGGTTCCTTTAAGGGACGTCATCCAAGATGGCGTCCCTCGAATTCCGATTGGCTGATAGGATTCTATCAGCCAATCGGAATTAAGGTAGGAATATTCTGATTGGCTGATGGAATCAGCCAATCAGAATCAAGTTCAATCCGATTGGCTGATCCAATCAGCCAATCAGATTGAGCTCGCATTCTATTGGCTGTTCCGATCATCCAATAGTATGCGAGCTCAATCTGATTGGCTGATTGGATCAGCCAATCGGATTGAACTTGATTCTGATTGGCTGATTCCATCAGCCAATCAGAATATTCCTACCTTAATTCCAATTGGCTGATAGAATCCTATCAGCCAATCGGAATTCGAGGGACGCCATCTTGGATGACGTCCCTTAAAGGAACCGTCATTCTTCAGTTGGACGTCGCCGGAAGAAGATGGGTCCGCGGATGGAGCCGGTCGTCATCGGATGAAGATAGAAGATGCCGCTTGGATCAAGATGGTTGCCGGTCCGGATCGCCTCTTCTTCCCGGATAGGATGAAGACTTTGGAGCCTCTTCTGGACCTCTTCAGCCACCGGATGATGGATCGCCAACCCCCGCTTGGGTTGGATGAAGATTTTGGAGCCAGGACGGATCGGTGAACCTGGTATGGTGAAGACAAGGTAGGATGATCTTCAGGGGCTTAGTGTTAGGTTTATTTAAGGGGGGTTTGGGTTAGATTAGGGGTATGTGGGTGGTGGGTTGTAATGTTGGGGGGGTATTGTATGGTTTTTTTTACAGGCAAAAGAGCTGAACTTCTTGGGGCATGCCCCGCAAACGGCCCTGTTCAGGGCTGGTAAGGTAAAAGAGCTTTTAACTTTAGTAATTTAGAATAGGGTAGGGCATTTTTTATTTTGGGGGGCTTTGTTGTTTTATTAGGGGGCTTAGAGTAGGTGTAATTAGTTTAAAATTGTTGTAATATTTTTCTTATGTTTGTAAATATTTTTTTATTTTTTGTAACTTAGTTCTTTTTTATTTTTTGTACTTTAGCTAGTTTATTTAATTGTATTTATTTGTAGGAATTGTATTTAATTAATTTATTGATAGTGTAGTGTTAGGTTAATTGTAGGTAATTGTAGGTAGTTTATTTAATTAATTTATTGATAGTGTAGTGTTAGGTTTAATTGTAACTTAGGTTAGTATTTATTTTACAGGTAATTTTGTAATTATTTTAACTATTTTAGCTATTAAATAGTTCTTAACTATTTAATAGCTATTGTACCTGGTTAAAATAAATACAAAGTTACCTGTAAAATAAATATTAATCCTAAAATAGCTATAATATAATTATAATTTATATTGTAGCTATATTAGGATTTATTTTACAGGTAAGTATTTATCTTTAAATAGAAATAATTTATTTAATAAGAGTTAATTAATTTCGTTAGATGGAAATTATATTTAACTTAGGGGGGTGTTAGTGTTAGGGTTAGACTTAGCTTTAGGGGTTAATACATTTATTAGAGTAGCGGTGAGCTCCAGTCGGCAGATTAGGGGTTAATAATTGAAGTTAGGTGTCGGCGATGTTAGGGAGGGCATATTAGGGGTTAATACTATTTATTATAGGGTTAGTGATGCGGATTAGGGGTTAATAACTTTATTATAGTAGCGCTCAGGTCCGCTCGGCAGATTAGGGGTTAATAAGTGTAGGCAGGTGGAGGCGACATTGTGGGGGGCAGATTAGGGGTTAATAAATATAATATAGGGGTCGGCGGTGTTAGGGGCAGCAGATTAGGGGTACATAAGGATAACGTAGGTGGCGGCGCTTTGGGGTCGGCAGATTAGGGGTTAATAAGTGTAGGCAGATGGAGGCGACGTTGGGGGGGCAGATTAGGGGTTAATAAATATAATACAGGGGTCGGCGGTGTTAGGGGGAGCAGATTAGGGGTACATAAGGATAACGTAGGTGGCGGTCGGCAGATTAGGGGTTAAAAAAATTTAATAGAGTGTCGGCGATGTGGGGGGACCTCGGTTTAGGGGTACATAGGTAGTTTATGGGTGTTAGTGTACTTTAGAGTACAGTAGTTAAGAGCTTTAGAAACCGGCGTTAGCCCAGAAAGCTCTTAACTACTGACTTTTTTCCTGCGGCTGGAGTTTTGTCGTTAGATGTCTAACGCTCACTTCAGAAACGACTCTAAATACCGGAGTTAGAAAAATCCCATTGAAAAGATAGGATACGCAATTTACGTAAGGGGATCTGCGGTATGGAAAAGTCGCGGCTGAAAAGTGAGCGTTAGACCCTATTTTGAGTGACTCCAAATACCGGCGGTAGCCTAAAACCAGCGTTAGGAGCCTCTAACGCTGGTTTTCACGGCTAACGCCAAACGCCAAATCTAGGCCTATGTAAATAAGGAAGATATTCACCTCAAAATCTCCTAAGAATTCACACCCCACTGTAAAGAGATTTTAGTCCCAGGACTTGCAAGGGAGTGCACATCTGGCATATACAGACACAGTCATGATATTTTTCTATTCCGTTTAAGGAAGTTTACTTTGAAATCTCATGAGATCACAGCAAAGCAATGCAAGATCTCAGCACTGCTGATGCTAATTGGCTATTGTGTTTTTTTGTTTGTTTTTTTCAACTTGCAGCTTTACAGCAACTAAAGTATAACTGTTCCCAGAGCACTTACGTTAGTGAGCTGAAGAAATCGGTAAAATATTTCTCCTTTTTACATAGAGATGTTTAGGTGATATTTTCAGGTCAGATTTTTACAGTTATGCTGCATAACTTTCAAGTAATTTAGCATATGAATACTATATCCCTTTAAGTCTCTCCTTTATGATGTTGAAATGTGTTATAATTTTTATCTCAAATGTTTTCAGTTTCTTATAGTCCTTAGAATTCCTTTTAGGTACTTTAATCTTGAGGTTTTGGATGGAGTGTTCAGTCTGAGTGAAATTATGTTCAACAGGGGTATAGTATTTGTCTTTATTATGGTTTTTAATTGAGTGTCTGTGTTGCTTGATCCTAAAATGCAGCTTAAAGGGACATGAAACCCACATTTTTTTATTTCATGATTTAGATAGAGCATGCAATTTTAAACAACTTTCTAATTTACTTTAATGATCTAATTTGCTTAATTCTCTTGATATCCTTTGCTGAAAATCATATCTAGATAGGCTTAGTAGCTGCTGATTGGTGGCTGCACATAGATGCCTCGTGTGATTGGCTCACCCATGTACATTGCTATTTTTTCAACAAAGGATATCTAAAGAATGAAGCAAATTAGATAGAAGTAAACTGTAATGTTGTTTAAAATAGTATTCTATGGGGGTAGATTTAACAAGGGCTGAATTCCAAAACATAACAAGACAGCTGCTCCATAACTTGTCCACTGCCTCTGAGGCTGCGGTCTGCAATCCGCCCGATCCTATACGATCAGGTTGATTGACACCCCTTGCTAGCGGCCGCGAATCTGCAGGGGGCGGCATTGCACAAGCAATGATAAATGCACAATGCTTGTGCAATGATAAATGCCCGCATTCAGCGATGTCAAACAGACATTGGTAAATCTACCTCTATATCTGAATCATAAAACAAAAATTTGGGGTTAAATGTCCCTTTAAGGCCAGTATATCTCTTTGGTCACATACTGTACACTATATCATGTACACCACATTTGCAGATGTGCATGAATATGATCCCTTTATGTTGCATGTTTTGTTTTTGTGTCTGTCTGTGTTTTCACATACAGTATATGTTAGCACAGTTTACAGCGGGATTTGTTGCATCGCAGTGCCATTCTGTGTATGTTTCTATTCTGGGGTCAGTTTGCTGCAGACCAATTTGGGGCTAAGGAATTATTATTTTTTAAGTACAGGGTCAGTACTGGCTGTGGGTCTTTAATAATTTTAAGTATTTCCTCTAGAGTTGGATTATAGGTAACTACCAGAGGGATCCTTGTTGTGTTTTTCTTTTCTTTGTATTAAAGAAGCCTTTCCCATGGTGTTTTTAGGGCAGATTTATTTGTTTTAGATATTGTCCTTACCTTGTAGCCCTTTTGCTGAAATGACTCTGCCAGTGTGCTCAGGTGTTTGTCTCTGTCCTGATTGTCAGAGCAAATGCGGTGGTATCTGATACCCTGGCTGTAGATGACACCTTATTTTGTGCGATTGAGATGGAAGCTGGAATTGTGGAGGTAGCTGTACCTGTCTGTGGGTACACAGATGCCAGAAGTGTGTCATTGGTGATAGTTATAGCACAATCCAGGAAGCTCTCACTGTGTTCCGAGAAATTAATTTTGATGTGTATTTATAGGTCTAATAAATGTATGGAATTTTTATGATTTATGGAAGTTTAAAAATCTTTCTTCACATTCTGGGGCCCATTTATAAAGCTCCGAATGGAGCTTGTGGGCCCGTGTTTCTGGTGAGTCTTCAGACTCGCCAGAAACACCAGTTATGAAGCAGCGGTCTTTAGACCCTTTCCGCATGATCTGAGCAGGCGGACAGGAATCGCCGGAATTCAACCCGATCAAGTACGATCAGGTTGATTGACTCCCCCCTGCTTGTGGCCGATTGGCCGCGAGTCTTCAGGGGGCAGCGTTGCACCAGCAGCTCTTGTGAGCTGCTGGTGCAATGCTGAATATGGAGAGTGTATTGCTCTCCGCATTCAGCAAGGTCTTGCGGACCTGATCCGCACTGTTGGATCAGGTCCGTAAGACCTTTGATAAATAGGCCCCTCTATCTTTATTAGGAAAATATAATCTATGTATTGGTACTATTTATATGGTTCGTGGGGGTGAGTGACTAGGAATCTTTGTTCCAGGTAGACATAAAAAGATTGGCATATTGTGGTGACATTTTTGTTCCCATCTGTCTTGGTATTTGTAAATAGTTATTGTTGTTAAAATTGAAATAGTTGTGCATAAGTATAAATTCTATAAGCTTGGCGAGAGGAATTTACCACAAATTGAACAGCTATATTGAAAGCTTCCATATGAGAGTGGCATCCCTTGTTACCACACAACGGAAAAAAAATCACATGACACCTCTCATCCCTGGAAAATGTTTTGATGAATAATAAAACATCAAGGGTGGATCAGTAGTATTCATGAACACCCAGGACTATATTGCAGAATAAAACAGACAATTGCCTGATGGAAACTACTACAAAAAATTGGACCAGGGCCCCACCAAGGAATATACAGCTCAACTCACAAAACGAATCAGATCTTTCACAAAACACCTCCAGCCAGGATTAGAAAATCTTGTGCCTACGAATCCTCACTTGGGGACTTTCTACATGCTGCCAAAATCTACAAACAAGTAAATACATGACACCTTATGGGCTACATTACGAGTGGAGAACTATTTATCACTGCCGCTCAAGCTTTTTGTGCATGTCGGGTAGCATTACAAGTTGAAAGTAAAAATTTTTGCACAAGCGATAACCCAACGAGCACAAAAAGCCAAAGTTAGAATATAATGACCATGTTAACATATTCCATTATAGAAATCAATGGAGCAAGAAATGTGGAAAAAAAATGATCGTATTTTCTCAAGTGCACTAACCAGACATGAAAAGTTTAAATATTTCACATTCCAATGTTCTTCAAATATAAGAATTTGTTCTAATTATTCATAAATACATATTTTTACATACTGTAAATCTGATGTTTTTTTGTTAAATATATATCTATATGTTTTGTGACACCTTTTTTTCTCAAGTAATAATTAACCAGAGCTCGGAGGTTCAGGTAATCATTGTAGCTTAAATTGCGATTGCGCTTACGTGTTCACATTTACTTTTAATTTGTAATATGAGCGTTCATTCCGACATGCGCAAACAGCCTTGATAAACCCCACCATGTCTCGTGCGAAACAGCGCGCCACTAGTTATCTGGCCCTATAACAGGTATGGGAACTAAAAAAGCTTTATACAGGACACCACAGACTTTCTAAATAAAGTTAGCCAAATCACAAAACTACCTGAAAAGACAATACTGGTAACCATGGATGTGGAATATTTATACAGTAACATCCCACATAAAGGTGGTATTGAGCCCTACAGACTCGCGGCCAATGGGCCGCCAGCAGGGAGGTGTCAATCAACCCGATCATACTCGATCGGGTTGAATTGCGGCGATTCCTGTCAAACCTGCTCAGAGTAGGCGTACAGGGTTATGGAGCAGCGGTCTTTAGACCGCTGTTTCATAACTGCTGTTTCTGGCGAGTTTGAAGACTTGCCAGAAACACAGGTCCACAAGCTCCGTTCGGAGCTTGATAAATGGGCCCCATTATCTTTTAAACTGTACAATATCCAGAAATAATTACACACAAAATCACTGCTGACATGCAAGAACACAATATGCAGGTTAAATGGAATAAAAAAATGAATTTGTACTGAAACCATGGGACAGTGTGTGTAGCACTATAAGAAAAAGTAAGAAGATTTGTTTTGGAATTTATAGGCATTTAATATTCTTTATATTATGTGTATTATTATTTTTTTAAAATTGTTGATTATTAATGCAATTAAACATGTTTTTAAAGGGACATTAAACACATAATTATATTTCATGATTCAGACAGAGAATACAATTTTAAACAACATTCACATTTACTTTGATTATCTAATTTGATTCATTCTTTAGATATCCTTTGTTAAAGAAATAGCAATGCACATGGGTTAGCCAATTACACAAGGCATCTATGTGCAGCCACCAATCAGCAGCACCTGAGCCTATCTAGATATGCTTTTCAGGAAAGAATATCAAGAGATAAAAGCAAACAAGATCATAGAAATAAATTAGAAAGTTGTTTAACATTGTATTATCCATCTAAATCAGGAAAGAAAATATTCTAATGTCCCTTTAACTATGAGTGGATCTCTGTTTTAAAACACAAAAATGAGTGGTCCCAGATCACCTCAGTGCTCTGACACTCCTTTGTTCACTTGTGCAGACGTCTGGCTTCTATTGCAAACATTAAATTCTGGGTACAGCTGTTCTTAGTATCTCATTCATACGCAGGCGGAGTACTAAGTCCCCTGAGCTGCACATATTAAGCCGGTGTTACGCACAGCGAGCTGCCTGAAGCTGGGATCAGATACTCATTTTACACCTTTGTTGAAGGATTAGTGAGACTTTCTCGTGCACACGTTAAAATCTTAATTGAAATCCACAAGTAAACACTGTGTTCTTGGCTTTCCACTGATACTCCATCATATGTAGCAAAGCAACAGCAACGAAAGAACAAAAGTTGTGTATTTTGTGACTGCGATGAGCCATTATTTTTAGAATCAATTCATTTGTTTGGGGTCTGAGATTTTTCTGTTTTGAAATAGATTTTACTTTATAAGGATTTATATTCCAAAAACTTTGATGAGCTTTAGATATGGATTGATGCAATGCAATAAGATATTTTAAAAGTCTAAGCCATCTCAGTAAGGTTACTCATCAGAGACAAAGGAACATTAAACACAGAGCATAAATCAACTATTAAGCACTGCGTTGCATGAAAAACATTTGAATCATTTAAAGGGACAGTCTACACCAGAATTTTTATTGTTTAAAAAGAAAGATAACTCCTTTATTACCCATTCTCCAATTTTGCATAACCAACACTGTTATATTAATACACGTTTTACCTCTGTAATTATCATGTATCTAAGCCTCTGCAGACTGCCCCCTTATTTCAGTTATTTTCACAGACTTGCATTTTAGCCAATGTAACTCCAGGGTTGTGAGCACAATGTCATCTATATGGCACACATGGACTAACACCCTCTTGTTGTGAAAAAAATGTCAAAATGCATTTAGATAAGAGGCGGCCTTCAAGGACTAAGAAATTAGCATATGAGCCTACCTAGGTTTAGCTTTCAACTAAGAATACCAAGAGAACAAAAAGCAAAATTGATGATAAAAGTAAATTGGAAAGTTGTTTAAAATGACATGCCCTATCGGAATCATGTACGTTTATTTATGACTAGACTGTCCCTTTAACAATAACAGCCTTATTTCAGGTACTCTATCCGTGAAAAGTCTGTCACATTCTCAGATTAATTTCCCCATACCTAAGCATGATAAAGGCACTCCAGCCTCTCTGAGAGGGAGCATATGTTTAAGAGACATTTTACATTTTTTTTTTTTCAAGAGATTTACACTATGGAAATCAGGTTTTCTAGATATGTACAGGAAAAACATTTACTTTAGACCAATCATTTTTAATTTAAAAGAAAAACGAAATATAATTTTTGTCCAAGAACAGTTCCTGGGGTGATTTGGTTTGGTTGACTTTTGATAATATTATTTGCTTGTTAATGTAAAGTTGCTAACCCCTATTTAGCTATTGGGAGTATATTCAGGGCAGCCCATAAGCAGCTGGAACTTAAATAAAGTTAAAGGTTCACATGTACTATAAGGCAAGCTTCTCAGCTTGAGTTGTTGTCCACTCGCCTTTGCGGCTTATGGGAAGCGGATTCTGTTTGTCCGCTGCCTGTATGTATCATCACACGCTCAAGTTAGCATGTAAAGCCCACTAATTCTTTTGCGCAATAAATCGTGTGAGAGAAGGGCCTGTCCATCTGATGACCGCTGCTTCTTACTTTGCAGGACGCAGGCTCGCATTTGTGCAAACCTGTCCCGCAAGGGCTCTGGAGCAGCAAGGGACCAACCATTTTTTTTTATTTTTTATTAGAGATGTTTGGATTTGTCCAAATCTAATTACGTGTCAACTTTTTGCAAGACTTTTGGGGTCTGTGGCTGAAAATTGTATACATAATTAGTTCACATTTTAACAAACTTGGGCATAGTTTACAATTGAAGTACATTTGATCGCTGTTGGTGCGCTATATTGCGACCCTGCGTTAAGAACAACGTTCAATCTAGTATTGTATAAAAATGTAGCATGATTGCAGACCTTAAACAGATATGAAACCCAAAAGCTTTCTTTCATGATTCAGATAGAGCATACACTTTTAAACAACTTTACAGTTTACTCCTATCATCTAATTTGCTTCATTGTCTTGGTATCATTTTTTTAAGAGCATATCTAGATAGTCTCAGTAGCTTTGAGCTAGCTGCTGATTGGTAGCTGAACTTGTATGTGTATTTAATTGGCTTACAAATGTGTTCAGCTAGCTCCCAGGAGTGCATTGCTGCTTCTTCAATAAAATATACCTAGAGAATGAAGGAAAATTGATAACAGTAAATTGTAAAGTTGTTTGAAAATGTATAATCTATCTGAATAATTAAAGAACATTTTTGGATTTCATGTACCTTTAAGTAAAGAAAAGGTTAGAAAATATGCATAACTAAAAACATGGTATATTATATTAAAATGAGTATTACACTCTTATATATACATATAACATATTTTTTTTCTTTAAATAAAACATTATTTACTTTAAAAAATAAAATATTCTTGGAGATACTTATGTTTATATATTGAGGCCGAATTATCAAATGTCTGTTGGACCTGATCCATGGGCCTCTAAGGTTTGATTCTAATGGACATTGTATTATTTTCTAGCTTGTAATTTTTTTGAATTTGGAAATAAAAAATAATGATAATGAATTACAAGGATGAACGTGCTGCAAGAATAAAAGCAGATATAGAGAAAGCAGAACAATTAAAAAAGAAAAAGTTTAATTGGAAGTTATGTAATGTTAGCACAGCCAGCCCTGCAAATCTATCGGCTAGATTACGAGTTTTTGTCGGTAAGGCTTGCGTTGCTAACGAGCCTTTTTTTCCAACCGCTCCCTTAAGACGACGCTGGTATTACAGGTCACTTTAAACCTGGTGTTAGCCGCAAAAAGGTGAGCGTAGAGCAAAATTTAGCTCCATATCTCACCTCAATACCAGCGCTGCTTAAGTCAGCGGTAAGATGGCTAAACGTGCTTGAGCACGATTTCCTTATAGGAAACAATGGGGCTGAGCTGGCTGAAAAAAACCTAACACCTGCAAAAAAGCAGCGTCCTATGGGGAAATTAATTTTATATCTGCACCTAACACCCTAACATGAACCCCAAGTCTAAACACCCCTAATCTTACACTTATTAACCCCTAATCTGCCGCCTCCAACATTGTCGCCACCTGCATAATCGTATTAACCCCCAATCTGCCGCTCCGGACACCGCCGCCACCTACATTATACTTATGAACCCCTAATCTACTGCCCCCAACATCGCTGACACCTACATCATAGTTATTAACCCCTAATCTGCCCCCCCAATGTCACAGCAACTATATTAAATTTATTAACCCCTAATCTGCCACCGCCAACGTCGCAGCCACTATTATAAATGTATTAACCCCTAAACCTAAGTCTAACCCTAAGTCTAACCGCCCCAACTTAAATATAATTTAAATTAAACAAAATAAATTTACTAAAATTAAATAAATTATTCCTATTTAAAACTAAATACTTACCGATAAAATAAACCCTAAGCTAGCTACAATATAACTAATAGTTACATTGTAGCTAGCTTAGGATTTATATTTATTTTACAGACAACTTTGTATTTATTTTAACTAGGTACAATAGTTATTAAATAGTTATTAACTATTTAATAACTTCCTAGTTAAAATAAATACAAAAGTACCTGTAAAATAAACCCTAACCTAAGTTACAATTACACCTAACACTACACTATATTTAAACTAATTACGTAAACTACCTACAATTAATTACAATTAAATAAAATAAACTAAATTAAATGAAGGTTCCTTTAAATGACGTCATCCAAGATGGCGTCCCTTGAATTCCGATTGGCTGATAGGATTCTATCAGCCAATCGGAATTAAGGTAGGAAAAATCCTATTGGCTCATCCAATCAGCCAATAGGATTGAAGTTCAATCCTATTGGCTGATTGGATCAGCCAATAGGATTGAGCTCGCATTCTATTGGCTGTTCCAGGATTTTTCCTACCTTAATTCCGATTGGCTGATAGAATCCTATCAGCCAATCGTAATTCAAGTGACGCTATCTTGGATGACATCATTTAAAGGAACCTTCATTCTTCGATTGGACTTCGTTTGAAGAGGTTGGCTATGCATCAGCTGGATTGAAGATGGACCCGCTCCTCTCCGGAAGGATGAAGATTAATTAATTGTAGGTAGTTTAGGTAATTTATTTAATTATAGTGTAGTGTTAGGTGTAATTGTAACTTAGGTTAGGTTTTATTTTACAGGTACTTTTGTATTTATTTTAACTAAGAAATTATTAAATAGTTAATAACTATTTAATAACTATTGTACCTAGTTAAAATAAATACAAAGTTGCCTGTACAATAAAAATAAACCCTAAGAAAGATACAATGTAATTATTATTTATATTGTAGCTATCTTAGGGTTTATTTTATAGGCAGGGCCGCCACTAGAAATTTTGGGGCCCCTGACTTAACCATTGATCAGCCCCCCCCCCCTTGACATGTGCAATTTTTTACCAAGTGACTAAAATGTATATGCACTTTATTCTTAAGTGTAGTCAAACTTGGAAATGTTTTAAAAGTAGGTAGTAACACACAAACACAGACACACTCATACACTGAAACACACACACTCACATATAAGGATTCACATATAGACACTCTAGCAGACACGCAAAGAAACACACAAACAATCTCAGACACAGACACCCAAACAGACACTCAGCACTTGTTTACATTGAACTGACAAGTAATGCGGTAGACTACAGTTTTGCCAAAAAAGGAGATTTACAAAACCAAACATGGAGTTCTGATTATCTTTTTGTCAAGGAAGAGGCCAACTAAATGATGACAACAGCATGCAGTGGCTGAAAGGAAGGACCCTGAACTGCCTAAACAATAATTTAAAGGTTAAATGGTGGATTGGTGACTTCCAGAAAGGTCTCATTAGTCTCAAAGTCTGTAGAAAGATGTGAATAATCAGTAGTAAGGTCAAAATGTCCTAAAAAGGAACAGACAATGGACACACACACACACACAAACTCAAACTTGCACATACACCCAAGGAAACACCGACAGAGACAGCCTCAGAAAACACACAAAGACATACACACACAGAGACACCCACAGAAAACACACAAAGACATACACACAGAGAGACAACCACATAAAACACAGAAAGATGTTCATACATACACACTCTCGTAGAGACACCCACAGAAAATGCACAGACATACACACACCCTAACTGAGACATCCACAGAAAACACACAAAGACATACACACACCCTCACAGAGACACCCACAGAAAACACACACCCTCACAGAGACATCCACAGAAAACACAGACATGCATACACACACACCCTCACAGAGACATCCACAGAAAACACAAACATACACACCGACCCTCACAGAGGCATCCAGAGAAAATACACAAAGGCAAACATACACACACCCTCACAGAGACACCCATAGAAAAGATCAAAGACATACGCACACACCCTTACAGACATCCACTCATAGAGATACAAACCAAAGCACAAAGACATAAACACAGACACCCTCAGAAACACTCACAGGAGGAAACATGTAAGCACCTTGCATCCCCTAAAACAACACTGTGTGACATGCATGATAAAAAAATGCAGAAATTAAGAGATCACTTTTTAAAGAATCATATTTGTAAATGTGTAAACAAAAATAATTCTGTGAATTCAAAATTGTACATTAATGATATGGGTAGATGGCTAGATGAAGAAAAGTACTTTTAAAAGGTTGACATATGTTTGTTTGTTTTTTTCCCCAACCAAGAGCACCACTTCAAATATAGTGTACAAATATTCCCATCTGTCAGCTGTACTTATGGATTTTGAAAATGCTGTACTCTATATGTTCTTGGTGTAACCATAAGCTGTGGTACTCATACCATTAGATCTGGTTAAATGCAGGATTTAGGCTTGTTGGTATGTATTTCAAAATTAAGTCAGCTGTAGTGTAAACTGAACAGTTTTAAGTTAACCTGTCTCATTTCAAACACTGCATGGTTTTAAATATAGAATTTCTACAGCATTGTCAAATAATCATAAATAGACTGCTGCTAAAAAAAAAATGTTTTTATGGACCCCTGGCCCCACCATACAACTACTACCACACTGAAGTTACAATCCGAAATTGCATAAAGAAATAAAAAAACATTTGCTAAGTCAGCCAATCAAAATTTTCCTACCTTAATTCCGATTGGCTGATAGAATCCTATCAGCCAATCGGAATTTGAGGGACGCCATCTTGGATGACGTCCCTTAAAGGAACAGTCATTCGTCGGGAAGTCGTCGGCCAGGATGGATGTTCCGCGTCGGTGGGATGAAGATGGATCTGGAAGAAAGAAGATTGAAGATGCCGCTTGATAGAAGACTTCAGCCGGATCATGGACCTCTTCAGCTCCCGCTTGGATCAAGACTTCAGCCGGATCATGGACATCTACAGCCCCCGCTTGGGCCAAGACTTCAGCCGGATCATGGACATCTTCATCCCCCGCTTGGGCCAAGACTTCAGCCGGATCATGGACATCTTCAGCCCCCGCTTGGGCTTGTATGAAGACTTCGAAGCCTGGACCAATCGGTGATACCCGGCGTGGTGAAGACAAGGTAGGGAGATCTTCAGGGGCTTAGTGTTAGATTTATTTAAGGGGGGTTTGGGTTAGATTAGGGGTATGTGGGTTGTGGGTTGTAATGTTGGGGGGGGTATTGTATGTTTATTTTTACAGGCAAAAGAGCTGTTTTCTTTGGGGCATGCCCCACAAAAGGCCCTTTAAAGGGCTGGTAAGGTAAAAGAGCTTTTCTATTTGTATTTTAGAATAGGGTAGGGCATTTTTTTATTTTGGGGGGCTTTGTTATTTTATTAGGGGGCTTAGAGTAGGTGTAATTAGCTTAAAATTGTTGTAATATATTTCTTATGTTTGTAAATTATTTTTTTATTTTTTGTAACTTAGTTCTTTTTTTAATTTTTGTACTTTAGTTAGTTTCTTTAATTGTAGATAATTGTAGGTATTTTATTTAATTAATTTATTGATAGTGTAGTGTTAGGTTTAATTGTAACTTAGGTTAGGATTTATTTTACAGGTAATTTTGTAATTATTTTAACTAGGTAGCTATTAAATAGTTATTAACTATGTAATAGCTATTGTACCTGGTTAAAATAATTTCAAAATTGCCTGTAAAATAAATATTAATCCTAAAATAGCTACAATATAATTATAATTTATATTGTAGCTATATTAGGGTTTATTTTACAGGTAAGTATTTAGCTTTAAATAGGATTAACTTATTTAATAAGAGTTAATTTATTTCGTTAGATAAAAATTATATTTAACTTAGGGGGGTGTTAGTGTTAGGGTTAGACTTAGCTTTAGCGGTTAATAAATTTAATAGAGTAGCGGTGAGGTCCGGTCAGCAGATTAGGGGTTAATACTTGAAGTTAGGTGTCGGCGATGTTAGGGAGCGCATATTAGGGGTTAATACTATTTATTATAGGGTTAGTGAGGCGGGAGGGAGGCGGATTAGGGGTTAATACATTTATTATAGTAGCAGTGAGGTCTGGTCGGCAAATTAGGGGTTAATTATTGTAGGTAGGCGGCGGCAACGTTGTGGGGGGCAGATTAGGGGTTAATAATTATAATATAGGGGTCGGCGGTGATAAGGGAAGCAGATTAGGGGTACATACAGGGAGTGCAGAATTATTAGGCAAGTTGTATTTTTGAGGATTCATTTTATTATTGAACAACAACCATGTTCTCAATGAACCCAAAAAACTCATTAATATCAAAGCTGAATAGTTTTGGAAGTAGTTTTTAGTTTGTTTTTAGTTATAGCTATTTTAGGGGGATATCTGTGTGTGCAGGTGACTATTACTGTGCATAATTATTAGGCAACTTAACAAAAAACAAATATATACCCATTTCAATTATTTATTTTTACCAGTGAAACCAATATAACATCTCAACATTCACAAATATACATTTCTGACATTCAAAAACAAATCGGTGACCAATATAGCCACCTTTCTTTGCAAGGACACTCAAAAGCCTGCCATCCATGGATTCTGTCAGTGTTTTGATCTGTTCACCATCAACATTGAGTGCAGCAGCAACCACAGCCTCCCAGACACTGTTCAGAGAGGTGTACTGTTTTCCCTCCTTGTAAATCTCACATTTGATGATGGACCACAGGTTCTCAATGGGGTTCAGATCAGGTGAACAAGGAGGCCATGTCATTAGATTTTCTTCTTTTATACCCTTTCTTGCCAGCCACGCTGTGGAGTACTTGGACGCGTGTGATGGAGCATTGTCCTGCATGAAAATCATGTTTTTCTTGAAGGATGCAGACTTCTTCCTGTACCACTGCTTGAAGAAGGTGTCTTCCAGAAACTGGCAGTAGGACTGGGAGTTGAGCTTGACTCCATCCTCAACCTGAAAAGGCCCCACAAGCTCATCTTTGATGATACCAGCCCAAACCAGTACTCCACCTCCACCTTGCTGGCGTCTGAGTCGGACTGGAGCTCTCTGCCCTTTACCAATCTAGCCACGGGCCCATCCATCTGGCCCATCAAGACTCACTCTCATTTCATCAGTCCATAAAACCTTAGAAAAATCAGTCTTGAGATATTTCTTGGCCCAGTCTTGACATTTCAGCTTGTGTGTCTTGTTCAGTGGTGGTCGTCTTTCAGCCTTTCTTACCTTGGCCATGTCTCTGAGTATTGCACACCTTGTGCTTTTGGGCACTCCAGTGATGTTGCAGCTCTGAAATATGGCCAAACTGGTGGCAAGTGGCATCTTGGCAGCTGCATGCTTGACTTTTCTCAGTTCATGGGCAGTTATTTTGTGCCTTGGTTTTTCCACACGCTTCTTGCGACCCTGTTGACTATTTTGAATGAAACGCTTGATTGTTCGATGATCACGCTTCAGAAGCTTTGCAATTTTAAGAGTGCTGCATCCCTCTGCAAGATATCTCACTATTTTTTACTTTTCTGAGCCTGTCAAGTCCTTCTTTTGACCCATTTTGCCAAAGGAAAGGAAGTTGCCTAATAATTATGCACACCTGATATAGGGTGTTGATGTCATTAGACCACACCCCTTCTCATTACAGAGATGCACATCACCTAATATGCTTAATTGGTAGTAGGCTTTCGAGCCTATACAGCTTGGAGTAAGACAACATGCATAAAGAGGATGATGTGGTCAAAATACTCATTTGCCTAATAATTCTGCACTCCCTGTAGATATAATGTAGGTTTCAGCGGTGTACGGAGCGGCAGATTAGGGGTTAAAAGTGTAATGCAGGGGTCAGCGATAGTGGGGGTTTTTTTCAGCTCAAAATGCCCCATTGTTTCCTATGGGGAAATCGTGCTCAAGCACGTTTTTGAAGCTGGCCGCGTCCGTAAGCACCGCTGGTATTGAGAGTTGCAGTGGCGGTAAATATGCTCTACGCTCCCTTTTTGGAGCCTAACGCAGCCCTTCTGTGAACTCAAAATACCAGCGCTATTTAAAAGGTGCGGGGGAAAAAAAGCATGCGTAGCTAATGCACCCCTTCTAACGCAAAACTCCAAATCTAGGTGTAAATTAAATAAAATGCCCTGAACACATTAATATCAGTGACAACATATGCGGGAGAGAGATCTATATTGTTTATAAAGTGGTGGCTCATTGGCTTTAAAAGAGTGACTCAGGTGCATGCATAGATAGATATAAGAAGCTAAATTCCAGGGGGAAGGCATTTGTACGATTGCCCCCTTTTACACAAGTGCATGTTGATAATGAAAAATTGTGGGGGGAAAAGCAAAGTTGGTTTTTAACTGTGGGTATATAGTGTACAATTTTAATAAAAAACAGTGAGAGTATTCTTCAGAAACAGTGTTGTTGCCAAACCATTCTCAAATAAAGCATGAGTGAATATAATTTGTACCAGGGGAGTAACTACAGGAGTACCAGAGATATCAGCTGAGATTGGGTCCACACTTCTAGTGGGGGCATCTGCACCCTGCAGTCAGCAATGGCATCACTCCATCTGCATATGTCTGGCCCCTCTGTGTGACCCTGCAAACCAGGCTTACAGTTTAAGGAAAGTACAGCACATGGGTTTCTCTTTAAAATATGGTGACAGGGTTTCCAATTTGGCCACAACAGTTTTGCTGCACAGAAAAACCAGCCACCACATTTGTACAGGAAGGCTGTGCATATCATCTAACACAGATTAATCAAATGGTTACATATAAAAGCAGCTCTTATTTCACCTGTGTGGCTGCTTGCTCAGATTCTGCTGATTGCACGCAACCAGAAAAGGCCCTGTTTAAATGGGAGGCCATGCTACACCTTTTGCCCTGTGTCCCAGTGCTGTCTAGTTATGTCCCTGATCTGTACCTTGTGAAATACTAGCAAACTGAATAGGAGATCTTTCAGCTGCTACTGTTATTGGGCAAAAGCCTTTGGAGTGCTCCACATCATTTGTTCTCAGCTGAATGCTCAATTAATTTTTGCCTGTCACATCTAATTAAAGTGATGTCACACTGAACACTGTCCAGATTAACAGTCAGAATTATCTGACATGTTAATAGCATGCATAAGGTCAGGATAGGGTCTAAAATATGTATGTTACAGCAGACAGGGTCTTTCTATCTATCTCTGTAGTGTGTAAGTGGCTCACAAATGTTTTCACCTTGATAGATGTGCCTTTGTGGTATATGCTCATAATGACACAGAGCCCAGTTTTGACAAGTCAATTGATTGTTTAATGTGTTCCCTTTCCTGTGGAATAAAAAGTGTTAAGAAGGGAGACCTCTAGGCAGCAGTAAAAAAAAATTAATCAATTCCATACTGCAGTCCTTCTGTGTGTTTGCATCCCTCAGCAGTCCAAGCACATGTGGCTACACCATATGCCTCCCCCCCCCCATCCAAACATTTGGTGCAATTGCATCTATTGCATCTATCCCCCATTTTTTATGTATATTGTACCCAATGACTCCTCTCTCCTTCAGCACTGCAAGCTCCACATGACACTGCATCTTGTGATTTCTCACAACAGTGCTGCAGTTAATCAATTAGTGAGGTTATACTTGCCCCCTTCCTCTTTCTCTGCCTTTTTTATTATGTTTTTGCCAACACATTGGGAGTATGACTAAGAATACAATACTTATCTTAGCTATTCTAGGGCAAGGTTAACCTGGACTGTTAGTAACTCTAGACCTTGTACCCCAAACCTACAGACTTTGTGACATGGGGTCAATGGAATAGCAGGAAGACAGTGTTAAGTCAGAATAAGCTAAGCAGGGCCGCCACTAGAAATTTTGGGGCCCCTGACTATGCTAGTGGTCAGCCCCCCCCATCATATTTTGACCCTACACTAACCTACCTTTTTCAAGCTACACATACTAACTGACTGCAAGATTTTTAAAAAAGAAATAAAATGGACAGTACAGGCACAGCTGATCTTTTTTTTTTTAACATAACAGCAAAGCAAATCTGAATCAAGTCACTTACACAAAACCTTTTTTGCATGAGCTTTTAAAGACATTATTTTTAATTATTTAATTACTCTTTACATTCACCAGAGACCAAATGCCTGGATTCTGAGTATTTTTTCTATTTATTTAGTTCAACACTTATCTAGAAATATATATACACACACACACACATACAGGGACACACACACACACAGGCAGGGACACACATACACAGGGACACACTCACACACACAGGGAGACACAGACAGAGGCAAGGAGACACTGTCCTCTGTTATCACATAAATGTCTACTACTTAATTAGAGTGCAGGGCCAACACTAGAGATTTCGGGGCCCCTTACTTAACCAATGATCACCCCCCCCCCTTTGACATGTGCAATATTCAACCAAGTGACTAAAACGTTTATGCACTTTAACACAAACTTGCACATACACCCAAAGAAACACCCACAGAGACAGCCTCAGAAAACATACAAAGACATACACACTCACAGACACCCACAGAAAACACACACAGACACACACACACAGAGACACTCACAGAAAACACATAAAAACATACATACACACACACACACACACACACTCTCACAGAGAAATCCATAGAAAATGCACAAAGACAGACACATAAACCCTCACAGAGAGACCCACAGAAAAAAATACATACACACTCATAGGGGCCTATTTATTAAATGTCTGTCGGACCTGATCCGACAGTGCGGATCAGGTCCTACAGACATCGCTGAATGCGGAGAGCAATACGCTCTCCATATTCAGCATTGCACCAGCAGCTTTTGTGAGCTGCTGGTGCAACGCTGCCCCCTGCAGACTCGCAGTCAATGGGCCGCCAGCAGGGGGTGTCAACCAACCCGATCGTACTCGATCAGGTTGAATTCCGGCGATTCCTGTCCGCCTCATCAGAGCAGGCAGACAGGGTTATGGAGCAGTGGCCTTTGTGACTGCTGCTTCATAACTGCTGTTTCTGGCGAGCCCGCAGGCTCACCAGAAACACGGGCCATCAAGCACCATTCGGAGCTTGATAGATAGGCCCCATAGAGAGGCCAACAAAAGTACAGACATCCACAGAAACACTCACAGGAGGTAAAATTTCTGCACATTGCCATCCCCTAAATCAACAGTGTGTGACATGCATGATAAAAAAACAAAAATACTTATGTAAATTTAAAATTGTACATTATTGATCTGTCAGAATGGGTAGATAAAGAAAAACATAATTTATGTAAGAATTTACTTGATAAATTAATTTCTTTCATATTGGCAAGAGTCCATGAGCTAGTGACGTATGGGATATACAATCCTACCAGGAGTGGGAAAGTTTCCCAAACCTTAAAATGCCTATAAATACACCTCCCACCACACCCACAACTCAGTTTAAAGAATAGCCAAGAAGTGAGGTGATAAAAATAAGGAGTAAAAAAGCATAAAAAAAATGAGGAACTGGAAATATAATTGTGCTTTTATACAAAAAATCATAACCACCATAAAAAGGGTGGGCTTCATGGACTCTTGCCAATATGAAAGAAATTAATTTATCAGGTAAGTTCTTACATAAATTATGTTTCCGTTCATGTAATTGTCAAGAGTCCATGAGCTAGTGACGTATGGGATAGAAATTCCCAAGATGTGGAAGTCCACAGAAGAGTCACTAGAGAGGGAGGGATAAAATAACAACAGCTATATCTGCTGAGAAAATTAAATCCAAACAAAAAAAATAAGTCTTTCTTAAAAATTTCAAGAAAAAAACTTAAATCATAAGCAGAAGAATCAAACTGAGACAGCTGCCTGAAGAACTTTTCTACCAAAGACTGCTTCTGAAGAAGCAAATCCATCAAAATGGTAAAATTTAGTAAATGTATGCAAAGAAGACCAAGTTGTGTCTTTGCAAATCTGATCAACTGAAGCTTCATTCTTAAAAGCCCAAGAAGTGGCAACTGATATAGTAGAATGAGCTGTAATTCTGTGAGGCGGAGACTGTCCCACCTCCAAATAAGCCTTGTGAATCAAAAGCTTTAACTAAGATGCCAAATAAATGGCAGAGGCTTTCTAACCTTTCTTGGAACCAGAAAAAACAACAAATAGACTAGAAGTCTTTCTGAAATCCTTAGTAGCTTTGATATAGTATTTCAAAGCTCTTACAACATCTAAAGAATGTAAAGATCTTTCAAGAGCATTCTTAGGTTTAGGACACAAAGAAGGAACAACAATTTCCCTACTAATGTTGTTAGAATTCACAACCTTAGGAAGAAATTTAAAACGAAGTCCGCAAAACAGCTTTATCCTGATGGAAAATCAGAAAAGGAGACTTGCAAGAGAGAGCAGACAATTCAGAAACTCTTCTAGCAGAAGAGATAGCCAAAAGGAACAACACTTTCCAAGAAAGTAGTTTAATATCCAAAGAATGCATAGGCTAAAAAGGAGGAGCCTGCAAAGCCTTCAAAACCAAATTAAGACTCCAAGGAGAAGAGATTGATTTAACAACAGGCTTGATATGAACCAAAGCCTGAACAAGACAGTGAATATCTGGAAGTTTAGCAATCTTTCTATGAATTAAAACAGAAAGAGCAGAGATTTGTCCCTTCAAAGTACTTGCAGACAAACCTTTATCCAAACCATCCTGAAGAAACTGTAAAATTCTAGGAATTCTTACAGAATGCCAAGAGATTTTATGACAAGAACACCATGAAATATAGGCTTTCCAAACCCCTATAATAAATCTTCCTTGAAACAGACTTATGAGCCTGTAGCATAGTATTTATCACTGAGTCAGAGAAACCTCTATGACTAAGTACTAAGCGATCAATTTCCATACCTTCAAATTTAGCAATTTGAGATCCTGATGGAAAAATGGCTCTTGTGACAGAAGGTCTGGCCTTAAAGGAAGTGGCCAAGATTGGCAACTGGACATCCGGACAAGATCCGCATACCAAAACCCGTGAGACCATGCTGGTGCAATCAGAAACACATGTGATTGTTCCATTATAATCTTGGAGATCACCCTTGGAAGAAGAACTAGGGGCGGAAAAATATAAGCAGGTTGGTAAAACCAAGAAACTGCTAAGGCATCCACCATCTCCGCCTGAGGATCCCTGGACCTAGAATGGTACCTGAAAAGCTTTTTGTTTAGATGGGAAGCCATCAGATCTATTTCGGGAAGACCCCACATCTGAACAATCTGACAAAATACATCTGGATGGAGAGTCCACTCCCCTGGATGTAAAGACTGACGGCTGAGATAATCCACTTCCCAATTGTTTACACCTGGGATATGTATTGCAGAAATTAGACATGAGTTGGATTCCGCCCAAGAAAGTATCCGAGATACATCTTTCATCGCTAAAGGACTGCGAGTCCCACCCTGATGATTGACATATGCCACAGTTGTGATATTATCTGTCTCAAAACAAATGAATGATTCTCTCTTTAATAGAGGCCAAGCCTGAAGAGCCCTGAAAATAGCATGGAGTTCTAAAATATTGATTGGTAACCTCGCCTCTGAAAGATTTCAAACTCCTTGTGCTGTCAGAGACCCCCAGACAGATCCCCAACCTGTGAGACTTGCATCTGTTGAAATCACAGTCCAGGAAGGACGAACAAAAGAGGACCCTTAAATATTCCGATGATAGTCTAACCACCAAGTCAGAGAGAGTTGAGTGTTGGGATTTAAGAATATCAATTGTGATATCCGAGTATAATCCCTGCACCATTGATTCAGCATGCAAAGAGTTCTCATATGAAAATGAGCAAAGGGGATCGCGTCCGATACTGCAGTCATGAGACCTAAAACATCCATGCACATAGCCACTGAAGGGAATGATCGAGACTGAAGGTTTAGACAGGTTGAAACCAACTTCAAACGTCTCTTGTCTGTTAAAGACAGGGTCATGGATACTGAATCTATCTGGAAACCCAAAAAGGTAACCCTTGTCTGAGGAATCAAGAAACTCTTTGGTAAATTGATCCTCCAACCATGTCTTTGAAGAAACAATACAAGTTGATTCATGTGAGATTCTGCTAAATGAAAAGATTGAGCCAGTACCAAGATATCGTCCAAATAATGAAACACCTCAATACCCTGCTCTCTGATTACAGATAGAAGGGCACCACGAACCTTCGAAAAGATCCTTGGTGCTGTCGCTAGGCCAAATGGAAGAGCAACAAATTGGTAATGCTTGTCTAGAAAATAAAATCTCAGAAACCGATAGTGGTCTGGATGAATCGGAATGTTAAAATATTCATCCTGTAAGTCTATTGAGGACATATAATGACCTTGCTGAACAAAAAGCAGAATAGTCCTTATAGTCACCATCTGTAAAGTTGGGACCCTTACAAATTGATTCAAAAACTTCAGATCCAGAACTGGTCTGAATGAATTTTTCTTCTTCGGGACAATGAATAGATTTGAATAAAAACACAAATCCTGTTCCAGAAGTGGAACTGATACAATTACCCCTGAAAGCTCCAGATCTGAAAGGCCTGAGCTTTCACAGGATTTGTTGGAACGTGAGAGAGAAAAAAAATCTTCTCACAAGAGGTCTTATTATGAAACCTATTCGATACCCCTGAGAGACAATATTCTGAATCCAATGATTTTGAACAGAACCTGCCCAAACGTCTTGAAATAATTTCAATCTGCCGTCCCAACATTAGAACTGGATTGAGGGCTGCACCTTCATGCAGTCTTGGGGGCTGGCTTTGGCTTCTTATAAGGCTTGGATTTATTCCAACTCGAAGATGGCTTCCAATTAGAGCCTGAGTCCTTAGGATAAGGAGTGGTTTTCTGTTCTCTATCCTGACGAAAGGAATGAAACTGATTAGAAGTTTTAGATTTGCCCTTAGACTATTTATCTTGGAACAAAAAAACTCTGTTCCCCCAGTAATAGTGGAAATAATAGAATCCAACTGGGAACCAAACAAATAATTACCCTGGAATGATAGATATAGTAACTTAGATTTAGATACCCTATCAGCATTCCATGATTTGAGCCATAAAGCTCTTGTAGCTAAAATAGCCAAAGACATAGATTTAACATCAATCTTGATGATATCAAAATAGCATCACAGATAAAATGATTAGGATGTTGAAGCAAACGAACAATGCTATGTAAATCAGAATATTTTTCCCGTTGTGCTAAGCTATCCAACCAAAAAGTTGATGCAGCTGCATTTTGCGCCCTTGCAAGCCTAATTTGCCCGCAAGTTTTAAAAGAAAAACAAGACAAATTGAGAAAAAAGACTATACCCCAGGTAAGACAAAAACTTCCTAAAAACATGATTCCCATTTTGAAACTGCCGCTGCAAAGGGAAATACACATAGACCTGACTCATGCAAATATAAGTAAATATATATATTTAGAACTTTACATAAATACATAAAGCGCCAACCAATAGCTGAGAGTGTCTTTAATAATGATACATACTTACTGAAAGACACCCATCCACATATAGCAGATAGCCAAACCAGTACTGAAAACTATCAGCAGAGGTAATGGTATAAGAGTTTATCGTCGATCTGAAAAAGGGAGATGAATCCCTATGACCAATAACCGAGAACCCTTTAAAAGATTTTCCGTGAGAAAAACCATAAGTAATCAATAGACGATACTCTCTTCATATCCCTCTGACAAACACTGTACTCTGAGATGAATTGGGCTTCAGAATTCTTAGAAACGCTTATCATAGAAGAAATCATAAAAATCAAGCACAAACTTACTTCACCACCTCCATAGGAGGCAAAGTTTGTAAAACTGAGTTGTGGGTGTGGTGGGAGGTATATTTATAAGCATTTTGAGGTTTGGGAAACTATGCCCCTCCTGGTAGGATTGTATATCCCATACGTCACTAGCTCATGGACTCTTGCCAATTACAAGAAAGAAAGTACTTTTGAAAGGTTGACATACTGTATGTTTGGGATTCCCCCCCACCCATTTTCCCCAACCAAGAGCACTAATTTAAATCTGTCAGCTGAACTTATGGATTTTCTAAATGCTGTACTCTATATAGTCTTGGTGGAACCATAAGCTGTGGTACTCAGTCTCATACCATTAGATCTGGTTAAATGTGGAATTTCGGCTTGTTTGTATGTATTTCAAAATTAAGTCAGCTGTAGTGTAAACTGAACAGTGTTAAGTTAACCTGTCTCATTTCAAACACTGAGCAATCTTAGCCTGAGAGTTGGCCCATTCCTGCATGCAGATCTCCTCTAGAGCAGTGATGTTTTTGGGCTGTCGCTGGGCAACACAGACTTTCAACTCCCTCCAAAGGTTTTCTATGGGGTTGAGATCTGGAGACTGGCTAGGCCACTCCAGAACCTTGAAATGCTTCTTACGAAGCCACTCCTTCATTGCCCGGGAGGTGTGTTTGCGATCATTGTCATGCTGAAAGACCCAGCCACGTTTCATCTTCAATGCCCTTGCTGATGGAAGGAGGTTTGCACTCAAAATCTCACGATACATGGCCCCATTCATTCTTTCATGTACATGGATCAGTCGTCCTGTTCCCTTTTCAGAGAAACAGCCCCAAAGCATGATGTTGCCATCCCCATGCTTCACAGTAGGTATGGTGTTCTTTGGTTGCAACTCAGCATTCTCTCCAAACACGACGAGTTGTGTTTCTACCAAACAGCTCTACTTTGGTTTCATCTGACCATATGACATTCTCCCAATCCGCTTCTGGATCATCCAAATGCTCTCTAGCATAGTTCAGACGGGCCCGGACATGTACTGGCTTAAGCAGGGGGACATGTCTGGCACTGCAGGATCTGAGTCCCTGGCAGCGTAGTGTGTTACTGATGGTAGCCTTTGTTACGTTGGTCCCAGCTCTCTGCAGGTCATTCACTAGGTCCCCCCGTGTTGTTCTGGGATGTTTGCTCACCGTTCTTGTGATCATTTTGACCCCACGGGGTGAGATCTTGCGTGGAGCCCCAGATCGAGGGAGATTATCAGTGGTCTTGTATGTCTTCCATTTTCTAATTATTGCTCCCACAGTTGATTTCTTCACACCAAGCTGCTTGCCTATTGCAGATTCAGTCTTCCCAGCCTGGTGCAGGTCTACAATTTTGTTTCTGGTGTCCTTCGACAGCTCTTTGGTCTTCACCATAGTGGAGTTTGGAGTGTGACTGTTTGAGGTTGTGGACAGGTGTCTTTTATACTGATAACAAGTTCATACAGCTTCCATTAATACAGGTAATGAGTGGAGGACAGAGGAGCCTCTTAAAGAAGAAGATACAGGTCTGTGAGAGCCAGAAATCTTGCTTGTTTGTAGGTGACAAAATACTTATTTTCCACCATAATATGCAAATAAATTATTTCCAAATCAGACAATGTGATTGTCTGGATTTGTTTCCACATTTTGTCTCTCATAGTTGAGGTATATCTATGATGAAAGTTACAGGTCTCTCTCATCTTCTTAAGTGAGAGAACTTGCACAATTGATGGTGGCTGACTAAATACTTTTTCCCCCCACTGTATATATATACATATACATACATACATATACATATAACTTGCACAATTGATGGTGGCTGACTAAATACTTTTTCCCCCCACTGTATATATATATACATATACATACATACAAGACGGGCAGAAGTATATATCCATATACATACATACAAGACGGGCAGAAGTCTTCATCCAGACGGCATCTTCTATCTTCATCCATCCGGCACGGAGCGGCTCCATCTTCAAGACATCCGACGCTGAGCATCCTCTTCGGCTGACGTCTTCCTGTTGAATGAAGGTACCATTAAGTGACATCATCCAAGATTGCGTCCCTTAGATTCCGATTGGCTGATAGAATTCTATCAGCCAATCGGAATTAAGGTAGAAAATCAGCCAATAGGATTTAAATTCAATCCTATTGGCTGATCCAATCAGCCAATAGGATTGAGCTCGCATTCTATTGGCTGTTCCAATCATCCAATAGAATGCATCAGCCAATAAGATTTTTTCAACCTTAATTCCGATTGGCTGATAGAATTCTATCAGCCAATCGGAATCTAAGGGACGCCATCTTGAATGACGTCACTTAAAGTTACCTTCATTCAACAAGAAGACGTCGGCCAAAGAGGATGCTCCGCGTCGGATGTCTTGAAGATGGAGCCGCTCCGCGCCGGATGGATGAAGATAGAAGATGCTGTCTGGATGAAGACTTCTGCTCGTCTGGAGGACCACCTCTGCCCGTCTGGAGGACCACTTCTGCCCATCTGGAGGACTTCGGCCAATCTTCAAGGGGTTAGAGTTAGGTTCTTTAAGGGGGTATTGGGTGGGTTTTAGAGTAGGGTTGGTTGTGTGGATGGTGGGTTTTAATGTTGGGGGATTTGTAATTTTTTTTACAGGTAAAAGAGCTGATTTCTTTGGGGCAATGCCCCTCAAAAGGCCCTTTTAATGGCAATTTGTAACTTAGTGTAGCGTAGGGCTTTTTTATTTTGGGGGGGCTTTTTTATTTTGTTAGGGGGATTAGATTAGGTGTAATTAGTTTAAAAATCTTGTAATTTGTTTATTATTTTCTGTAATTTAGTGGGGGGGTTGTACTTTAGATAATTTTATTTATTTGTATTTAATTGTATTTAATTTAGGGAATTAATTTAATTATAGTGTAGTGTTAGATGTTAGTGTAACTTGGGTTAGGTTTTATTTTACAGGTACTTTTGTATTTATTTTAACTAGGAAGTTATTAAATAGTTAATAACTATTTAATAACTATTCTATCTAGTTAAAATAAATACAAACTTGCCTGTAAAATAAAAATAAACACTAAGCTAGATACAATGTAACTATTAGTTATATTGAAGCTCGCTTAGGGTTTATTTTATAGGTATTTAGTTTTAAATAGGAATAATTTATTTAATGATAGGAATATTTATTTAGATTTATTTAAATTATATTTAAGTTAGGGGGTGTTAGGGAAAGGGTTAGACTTAGGTTTAGGGGTTAATAAATTTAATATAGTGGCGGCGGTGTAAGGGGGCAGATTAGGGGTTAATAAATATAATGTAGGTGGCGGTGGAGTAGGGGGTGGCAGATTAGGGGGTAATAAGTATAATGTAGGTAGCGGCGGTGTAGTGGGTGGCAGATTAGGGGTTAATAAGTATAATGTAGGTGGCGGCGGTGTAGGGGGGCAGATTAGGGGTTAATAAGTATAATGTAGGTGGTGGTGGGCTCTGGGAGCGGCGGTTTAGGGGTTAAACACTTTATTTAGTTGCGGCGGGGTCCGTGAGTGGCGGTTTAGGGGTTAATACATTTATTAGAGTTGCGGTGGGCTCTGGGAGCGGCGGTATAGGGGGTAAACAGTATAGTATAGTGTGGGTGTTTAGTGATAGTATACCAATAAAGCTGGGAAAAAGCCGAAGACTGTTAGTTAACAACAGTCCGCTGCTCATCGCCCCGTACTTGGTGCGCGGCTTTTTGACAGCTTTTTTGGTAACTTTGGAGAGTGTATTCAGGTCCGCGGCTGCGATGTTAGGCTATCTTAGGCGAGCGTATTGGTGCCGTCGAATGCAAGTAATTTGACGGCTTGATAAGTAGATGCCACAGTCACACACTCTGTCTCACTCTTTTGAACACTGTCACACGCACACTGTCTCACAGCCTCAGCCTTTCACACACACACTTGCACGCTGTCACACACACTCACAGTCTAACACTGTGTCCTCCCTCCGCTGCAAAATGGTTTGCAGACACTGCAAGGGTCAGTCACAGACACCAGTGTCTGTGTACGTAAACCTTACCTATCCCTGATCACAACATAGTTTGATCTATTAACATCAATAATTAATTGTATTGCTGCTTTCCCCCATGATTCATGGCATACTAAAAGTGCTTGATCAGTGCATATGCTCATGATTTGTGATCAATAGGATGCCCTGCCACATAAAACAGAACTAGGGCTTGGGGTAAGGGAAACATTTTTTTTTTAACATGATAATACAGTGACTATGTACTATCAGAAAAAATCAATAAAATCTTGACTACAATGATAGGATAGGTCATATAACCACACTAAGATTTTGTAGGAAAATCTAAGGCTTTTTTTTTTTTGCTTCATTAATAAAATAGAACAATGATAACAAAAACTAGATGCATTTACCAACAAAAACCTCTCATTTTAACAATAACATTTTTTTTTCCCATTTCAAGCATATAATGGGCTTGGACCCTGCATAGCACCAATTTTGTTGTATAGAGGCCACTTTTGTTTAAGGGCTATTTTTCTGAAAGTTGGACCGTGTAGCCGCAAAAAGAGTTTAATTTTAATTAAATGATTCCCAGTAGAAAGATTATTGCTGCCATCCTGTGGTAACATAATGAAATGAACAATGAATTATTCATAAAGGTTTATTTATCTGTTCCAGACAGTCTGTGACTCACATACGTGTTTGTTTCTGCTAAGTAAAATGCGGTGTGTGTAGATGCTACAGAGCAGAGAATTTAACACCTTAACGACAGAACTGTATGATACTGTGAAACTTACAGAGTGCTGTGCTACTATATTATGTGCTGATGGTTTGTGCTGACAAGCTAACAATCTAATTAAATGTTATTAAAGGGACAGTACACACAAAACCTGTTCTCTTATCCATATGAAAGAGCAGTATTTAAACATGTAGCAAAATGTTATTGCAAGAAGAACATAATAAATAAAGTGAAAGGTGTTTAAATATAAACTAACAAACCAGTATGCTTTACCTTGACAGATAAAAGCCTCATTGGAACCTAATGCCTGACCAAAGTCAAGGATAATGTGTGTAGTGTCAGGAGGCAAGAAGAACTATTAGCTGTGTAAAACACAGATATTATGATTGCAATAGTGTGGTCAAGAAAAAATGTGCATAAGCCAGACATCCCAACTCTCCCGGAAGATCCGGGAGTCTCCTGAATTTTAATAGCGGCACCCTAAGGCCCGCAAATCATATACAGTATCCTGGAAACTCTGCATGACTACACTATTTTTCTTCAATAGTATTTAAGCCATGTCTAGCATATTAAAATTTTGGTCTATGTGCCCTTAACAAATATGGCTGCTCAGGTTTTTCCGTTTTGTTTCTGTATAAGTTTTTTGTTCAGTGACCCTGACAGCCGCTTCCGGACAATTTAGTTATGCGTGCTGCTTGCTGTAGGCGTGTAGGTCCTTTATTCGGTCTGACTTCTCTACACTGCTTCTTTTGACAGACAAGAAGTACTGACTTTCCTGTCCCTTTAATATCTCTCACAGGGGTTACGTGGGCAGACTGTCCCTTTATTATCCCTCATTATGGTTAAAGTACCAGGCTGTCCCTTTATTATCCCTCATTATGGTTAAAGTACCAGGCTGTCCCTTTATTATACCTCATTATGGTTAAGGTACCAGACTGTCCCTTTATTATTCCTTTTTTTCTTCATTCTCTTGCTATCTTTATTTGAAAAAGCAGGAATGTAAGCATAGGAGCAGGGCCATTTTTGGTTCAGCACCTGTGTAGGGCTTGGTGATATTTATATATATATATATATATATATGTGTGTGTTAATATGTGTGTACATATGTATTTATATGTTTATATATGTATTCACAGGCACGTATACATATTTAAACACATAAATACATATATACAGTATATGTGCATTGGAGCCCTTTGCAGTAAAGTAGCTGAAAAAAATTAAAACATATTTATGCAATATTCATATTTAATAAAGTGTTTAACTGTGCATTTACTGTAAATATTCCACATTCAAATGTTTTTCACATAGGGGAATATGTTCTAAGCATATCTCTATAAATAAATAGAACATACATGTAAAAAATCGTATTTTCATGTCGTGTTTGTGCGATCGAGTTTGTGTATGAGTAAGGTTGTTAGTTTTTTTTTCTCACTTTCCACACTCCATTGAAGTCTATGGGGGAATAAGTTAATGCCGTCGATATTCTAACTTTAGCTTTTTGGCCACATCGGGTTAGCATGCAAGCGAAACTTTTTACTTCAAATTTTAATACAAACAACTTACTTCTATCTGAGTTAGCATGCAAGCGGGAGCAATAAATAGTGCTTCCACCATAATCTATCCCTTATTACCCCATTAGAAAAACACATCTATTAAAAAAAAGGTGATTGTAGGGCATTATACACTAAAAGCAGCATAATCTGCAAGCTTTGCTCTTCCTAGTGACGTTTCCCTTTCCAGTAGGCTTCATTACATTCTATGGGAGACATTTTGCCCTTTTTATTAGCTAATTCCATGAGGAGTGCCCCTGCAAGCGTTGACATGATCAAAATTTGAAAAAACATCAAGCACTAACATTCAATAAATGATAGGAAGTGCTGAGAAAAGCAGTGACACTAGAGGCAGTAACAGGAAGACCAGGGCCTAGATTTGGAATTTGGCGTTAGCCGTGAAAACCAGCGTTAGAGGCTCCTAACGCTGGTTTTAGGCTAACTCTCTGGTATTTGGAGTCACTCAAAAAAGGGTCTAACGCTCACTTTTCAGCCGCAACTTTTCCATACCGCAGATCCCCTTACGTAAATTGCGTATCCTATCTTTTCAATGGGATTTTTCTAACTCCGGTATTTAGAGTCGTGGCTGAAGTGAGCGTTAGAACTCTAACGACAAAACTCCAGCCGCAGGAAAAAAGTCAGTAGTTAAGAGCTTTCTGGGCTAACGCCGGTTCATAAAGCTCTTAACTACTGTACTCTAAAGTACACTAACACCCATAAACTACCTATGTACCCCTAAACCGAGGTCCCCCCACATCGCCGCCACTCGATTAAATTTTTTTAACCCTTAATCTGCCGACCGACAACTACGTTATCCTTATGTACCCCTAATCTGCTGCCCCTAACACCGCCGACCCCTATATTATATTTATTAACCCCTAATCTGCCCCCCACAACGTCGCCTCCACCAGCCTACACTTATTAACCCCTAATCTGCCGAGCGGACCGCACCGCTAATATAATAAAGTTATTAACCCCTAATCCGCCTCACTAACCCTATAATAAATAGTATTAACCCCTAATCTGCCCTCCCTAACATCGCCGACACCTAACTTCAATTATTAACCCCTAATCTGCTGACCGGAGCTCACCGCTATTCTAATAAATGTATTAACCCCTAAAGCTAAGTCTAACCCTAACACTAACACCCCCCTAAATTAAATATAATTTTAATCTAACGAAATTAATTAACTCTTATTAAATAAATTTTTCCTATTTAAAGCTAAATACTTACCTGTAAAATAAATCCTAATATAGCTACAATATAAATTATAATTACATTGTAGCTATTTTCGGATTAATATTTATTTTACAGGCAACTCTGTAATTATTTTAACCAGGTACAATAGCTATTAAATAGTTAAGAACTATTTAATAGTTACCTAGTTAAAAAATTTACAAAATTACCTGTAAAATAAATCCTAACCTAAGTTACAATTAAACCTAACACTACACTATCATTAAATTAATTAAATAAAATACCTACAATTACCTACAATTAAACCTAACACTACACTATCAATAAAGTAATTAAATACAATATCTACAAATAACTACAATGAAATAAACTAACTAAAGTACAAAAAATAAAAAGAACTAAGTTACAAAAAATAAAAAAATATCTACAAACATAAGAAAAATATTACAACAATTTTAAACTAATTACACCTACTCTAAGCCCCCTAATAAAACAACAAAGCCCCCCAAAATAAAAAATGCCCTACCCTATTCTAAATTACTAAAGTTAAAAGCTCTTTTACCTTACCAGCCCTGAACAGGGCCCTTTGCGGGGCATGCCCCAAGAAGTTCAGCTCTTTTGCCTGTAAAAAAAACATACAATACCCCCCCAACATTACAACCCACCACACACATACCCCTAATCTAACCCAAACCCCCCTTAAATAAACCTAACACTAAGCCCCTGAAGATCTTCCTACCTTGTCTTCACCATACCAGGTTCACCGATCAGTCCTGAAGAGCTCCTCCGATGTCCTGATCCAAGCCCAAGCGGGGGGCTGAAGATGTCCATGATCCGGTAGAAGTCTTCATCCAAGCGGGGCAGAAGAGGTCTTCCATCCGATTGAAGTCTTCATCCAAGCGGGGCAGAAGAGGTCTTCCATCCGATTGAAGTCTTCATCCAGGCGACATCTTCTATCGACATCCATCTGGAGCGGAGCGGCAGCATCCTGAAGACCTCCGACGCGGAACATCCATCCTGGCCGACGACTGAACAACGAATGACGGTTCCTTTAAATGACGTCATCCAAGATGGCGTCCCTCGAATTCCGATTGGCTGATAGGATTCTATCAGCCAATCGGAATTAAGGTAGGAATATTCTGATTGGCTGATGGAATCAGCCAATCAGATTTAGCTCGCATTCTATTGGCTGATCGGAACAGCCAATAGAATGCGAGCTGAATCTGATTGGCTGATTGGATCAGCCAATCGGATTTAACTTGATTCTGATTGGCTGATTCCATCAGCCAATCAGAATATTCCTACCTTAATTCCGATTGGCTGATAGAATCCTATCAGCCAATTGGAATTCGAGGGACGCCATCTTGGATGACATCATTGTCAGGTCTCCCTGTACCTTTAACTACTTTGTCCCGCCTCTCATCACCTTCCCATAAAGGTTTGAGGCTTACACCTGAACTTTGCTTGTTTATTGAAGTTAGTTTGCTTTCTTAGCTACCTGCAAACTCCCAGTCTATGCAAGTGGATTCTACTTCAATCAAAGCTCCTGGATTCTTTGCTAAACCAATCTAAAGATCTACTTCTAAAAGCTTGCAAGATATATTTCAAAAACCCACAGCCTTAAACTCTATCTAGAGTGAAGTTATTTTACTTAAAGCCTGCTACTTGATTTCTGCAGCTGAACCACAGCATCAAGCCGCCCTGCATTTGTTTTCTACATTTAAAGCTGCTTGTATCAACTGCCAACTAAATTCACACTGCTAACAGCCTGAACCGCAAGTATTTCTTTATAATAACTTCTGGATACAGCCTGTATAGATTTTGTAAATACATCTAGCATTACCTTGTTTATATCTGAATCATTGTATGCAACAATTAACACTGCTGTTCTGTGAGGTTAATACTGGTCTCCACATTCACCTGTGTGCTTAAAAGAGACTGCATTTTTCTGTGTTAAAAGGCAACCTTTTCTCTAACTAGCATCAGTTGCTAATAACAATCTTTTTTAGTTATTTTCTGTAATTCCTGTTTGCTGCATATCTTTAACAAGCTATCTTAAAGGGACAGTCTACACCACAATTTTTATTGTTTCAAAAGATAGATAATCCCTTTATTACCCATTTCCCAGTTTTGCATAACCAACACAGTTATAATAATATGCTTTTAACCTCTGTTATTATCTTGTATCTAAGCCTCTGCAAACTGCCCCTTTTTTCAGTTCTTTTGACAGACTTGCAGTCTAGTCAATCAGAGCCTGCTCACAGATTACTTCACGTGCACGAGGACAGTGTTATCTATATGAAATATGTGAACTAACACCCTCTAGTGGTGAAAAACTGTTAAAATGCAATCTGAAAGAGGTGGGGTTCAAGATCTAAGAAATTAGCATATGAACCTCCTAGGTTAAGCTTTCAACTAAGAATACCAAGAGAACAAAGCAAAATTGGTGATAAAAGTAAATTGGAAAATTGTTTAAAATTACATGCTCTATCTGAATCATGAAAGTTTATTTTGGCCTAGACTGTCCCTTTAAGCAAACACTGAAAAAAGACTTATTGCTACAAATAACTTCACTGAATTTAATTAAGTCTGTCTTGTTGACATTTCACTGCTACAAATAAAAGTGCTGTTCTAACATTGTCTTCACTCAAAAAGAAAAACATTGTGAGTTGAAGTAAAGGAGCAGCTACGAATTCAATATTTTATTGAATTATAAAAGCAGTCATAACAGTCATTTAATGGAACCGTCATTTGTCGTTCAGTCGTCGGCCAGGATGGATGTTCCGCGTCGGAGGTCTTCAGGATGCTGCCGCTCCGTTCCAGATGGATGTCGATAGAAGATGCCGCCTGGATGAAGACTTCAATCGGATGGAAGACCTCTTCTGCCCCGCTTGGATGAAGACTTCAATCGGATGGAAGACCTATTCTGCCCCGCTTGGATGAAGACTTCTACCGGATCAAGGACATCTTCAGCCCCCCGCTTGGGCTTGGATCAGGACATCGGAGGAGCTCTTCAGGACCGATCGGTGAACCTGGTATGGTGAAGACAAGGTAGGAAGATCTTCAGGGGCTTAGTGTTAGGTTTATTTAAGGGGGGTTTGGGTTAGATTAGGGGTATGTGTGTGGTGGGTTGTAATGTTGGGGGGGGTATTGTATGTTTTTTTTACAGGCAAAAGAGCTGAACTTCTTGGGGCATGCCCCGCAAAGGGCCCTGTTCAGGGCTGGTAAGGTAAAAGAGCTTTTAACTTTAGTAATTTAGAATAGGGTAGGGCATTTTTTATTTTGGGGGGCTTTGTTGTTTTATTAGGGGGCTTAGAGTAGGTGTAATTAGTTTAAAATTGTTGTAATATTTTTCTTATGTTTGTAGATATTTTTTTATTTTTTGTAACTTAGTTCTTTTTTATTTTTTGTACTTTAGTTAGTTTATTTCATTGTAGTTATTTGTAGGTATTGTGTTTAATTAATGTATTGATAGTGTAGTGTTAGGTTTAATTGTAGGTAATTGTAGGTATTTTATTTAATTAATTTAATGATAGTATAGTGTTAGGTTTAATTGTAACTTAGGTTAGGATTTATTTTACAGGTAATTTTGTAATTATTTTAACTAGGTAACTATTAAATAGTTCTTAACTATTTAATAGCTATTGTACATGGTTAAAATAAATACAAAGTTACCTGTAAAATAAATATTAATCCTAAAATAGCTACAATGTAATTATAATTTATATTGTAGCTATATTAGGATTTATTTTACAGGTATTTAGCTTTAAATAGGAATAATTTATTTAATAAGAGTTAATTAATTTCGTTAGATTAAAATTATATTTAATTTAGGGGGGTGTTAGTGTTAGGGTTAGACTTAGCTTTAGGGGTTAATACATTTATTAGAATAGCGGTGAGCTCCAGTCGGCAGATTAGGGGTTAATGTTTGAAGTTAGGTGTCGGCGATGTTAGGGAGGGCAGATTAGGGGTTAATACTATTTATTATACGGTTAGTGAGGCGGATTAGGGGTTAATAACTTTATTATATTAGCGGTGCGGTCCGCTCGGCAGATTAGGGGTTAATAAGTGTAGGCAGGTGGAGGCGATGTTGTGGGGGGCAGATTAGGGGTTAATAAATATAATATAGGGGTCGGCGGTGTTAGGGGCAGCAGATTAGGGGTACATAAGGATAATGTAAGTAGCGGCGGTTTACGGAGCGGCAGATTAGGGGTTAATAATAATATGCAGGGGTCAGCGATAGCGGGGGCGGCAGATTAGGGGTTAATAAGTGTAAGGTTATGGGTGTTTAGACTCGGGGTACATGTTAGAGTGTTAGGTGCAGACTTAGGAAGTGTTTCCACATAGAAAACAATGGGGCTGCGTTAGGAGCTGAACACGGCTTTTTTGCAGGTGTTAGGTTTTTTTTCAGCTCAAACAGCCCCATTGTTTCCTATGGGGGAATCGTGCACGAGCACGTTTTTGAGGCTGGCCGCTTGCGTAAGCAACTCTGGTATCGAGAGTTGAAGCTGCGTTAAAAATGCTCTACGCTCCTTTTTTGGAGCCTAACGCAGCCTTTATGTGGACTATCAATACCAGAGTTATTTTTATGGTGCGGCCAGAAAAAGCCGGCGTTAGCTACGCGGGTCCTTACCGACAAAACTCTAAATCTAGGCCCTGGTGAGTTAGAAAAATATTAGAAAATCAAACAAACAACATAACATCTTATACAGAAAACTAAAACAAACAAGCCATCCATGCAGACAAAACAAAACAGAAACATGAAAAGAACACCACATACACTATGCTTTACACTTACAAACATTCACACTAAAAAAAATACACAATAACAATTATGTTGATACACTGAGGCTATGGCATTCAATCATTTATTTATTTTTAAATCACACAACAACAAAACAAAACACAAAAATGTCATACTTATACCCCCCCCCCCCCCCCCCCCAGTGTTCTATGTCTTTTAGATTTCGTGTCAGAAGGATAGGTCACTAAGACCAGTCACCCAGAAATTGTGAGTACCTACTGAAAAAAATAACAAGGAGAGCTTCAATGTTGCTAGGAGAAAGATCTAGAAGTCTTCATGTCAAAATCTCATACTTACAAAAAGTCAAAAACACTGTCCAGCACCTTCCTTTTTTTTACTCACGTACAAGCTGCAGGGGCCTGCAACCACAGAAATCAGTGTATAAAAGAAGACCAGCAGCACTGTGGATTCACTTAAAATACAATTTATTCCAGCATAGAGGGAACAAGCACTGACCACGTTTCGAGCCTTCTGCCCTTAGTCATGTCATAACAGGTAATACCTGCTCACCTTTATACACTGCACCATGTGTCTCATTAGCATTCTCATTAACCCTCTTGTTAACCTTTTAATGCATTTTTCTAGCAAATTGCTTATGTTGTATCCCCACCTGGTGTTGCTTAATGAAATTACAATTAAAAAAATATATATTGATTGAAGGCAGAGAATAACTACAAAAATAAATTCCACTCCATATCTTTATTCATTCCTTAGGATACATAGCATCTAATTTATAAATCCATTGTGCTTCCCGCTTCCTAACGTATAACTTTCTATTTCCACCTCTTCTTAAGGGGGCAACATATTCAATAATTTGAAATCTGAATGGAGAGACAGAATGACCTGCTTCAACAAATTGATGAGCAACCGGAGCTTCCTTATCTTTTCTTCTTATGGCTGATTTGTGCTGTATCATCCTGTCTCTCACTCTCTGGGTTGTATCACCTAAGTAAATAATTCCATACGGACGCTTAATCAGATAAATTACATAAATAGTATTACAGGTTTGGAACCCAGAGATTTTAAACTTCTGTCCTGACAGTGGATGTACAAATGTGTCCCCCTTAATCATACTACTGCAATACGAGCAGGATACACAAGGAAAACAACCATTTCTTTTAGATGTAATATATCCTGTATTATCCTTCTTGCAAGTACCCACATCTACCCTCACTTGTCTATCCTTAATATTGAGGTGATCTAATCAACAAGGGGGCGCTAATGAAAGAATAAGTATGCTGGTGATGTACAATTAACAGCAAATTAAATCTATTGTGTTAATAACAAGGCTATAATGGTAATACATACATACAGAATTGTAAATACACAGGATTGTCCCAGAGTAGATAAAGGTATAATTTCACTTTTGGGATGTGGAAGTAAGTCCTCCTTAGATCCAAAAGAGCAAATGCTGGCTGCCTTCTCCTCACCGTCAGGTCTGGGTTGACTATAAAGATTAAGAAAGAACAGAGGGGCGCCTCATGTGTAATATCAAGTGTGTGTGAAAACACAATGTAGTAAGAGCCAAGTGGGTACTCACATATTTATGGAGCACACCAATGTGCTGGTAGGTGCAGGCTGTAGATTTAACAGGTGTAACAGCTCACCCACAACTAGAATTTCCTGTATGCTGCAGTAAAGGAATAAAGCATAGACAAAAAAAGCACTATATGTGTAGATCACTCAGAGTACAGTTGTATCTACTTTGCAAAATGCCAAATGGGTACTCAAATGTTGACCAAGCACACCAATTTGCTGGTAGAAGCAGGCTGGCAGATTGAGGGAAGGTGTGTCAGCTCACCCCAAGGAAAGATCTCCCAATAAGCAGTATTCAAGTGCAAAGATATTTGAATGATTAAGCTCCCATATGGTAACGATAAACGCAGGTGGGTAAGGTATATCCACTCAAAATAATTTTTCATAAAAATGTAGTATTTATTAAAAACAAATTAAAAACAAAAATACAAAAGAGTGGAATAGGGGTATTCTAATATCCCCCTAAACATGCAACGCGTTTCTTGGCATAACACGCCGTTTCCTCAGGCATATAAAATATGCCTGAGGAAACGGCGTGTTATGCCGAGAAACGCATTGCATGTTTAGGAGGATATTATTATACCCCTATTCCACTCTTTTGTATTTTTGTTTTTTTATTTGGTTTTAATAAATACTACATTTTTTATGAAAATTTGAGTAGATATACCTTACCTACCTGCGTTTATCATTACCATATGGGAGCTTAATCACACATCACACCACCATCCCAAAATTTTTCAAAATCACACATTGTAGCCTAATACAGTATATATATATATATATATATATATATATATATATATATATATATATATATATATATATATACACACACACACACACACTGTACTGTGCTGTCATGCCATCTCTCCTACAAACTATACACAACATATTGACATTCATTCACAAACAATCATAATGATTGTCTGTGAATGAATGTCAATATGTCATGGTTGTAAATGATGCCTGATGAGCCTGTCACATACCTCCCAATATTTCAAAATTTGAAAGAGGGACACCCCCTCTGGCTGGAACTGTTCTGGAGGAGGAGCAAAGCTGCGCCAGCATGCATGGGGGATTGAAGTGTTGCGTCTTGTAGAGCCGGCACTAGACACGTGTTGTGGTGGGTGGGGGTTCCTTCCAAGTGTGAACACGGGTCGGGGAAACGAGCTGCCGCTGCACTGTTACCCTCAGTCATCATCTCACTCAAAATAAAAAATGGCCCAGAATAAAAAACAAGCAACATTTAAAAAAATATGTCACTCTGTTGTCAGTCTGCCGTGGCACACCTGAGGATCTCTCATGGCACACTGGTTGAAAAACACTGGTCTAGTGTATGCAAAATACATTTGTTGGAGATCATATCTAAATTTTCCAATTTCAACCAAAAATCAGTGGTTTCTTTTATATATGACATAGATTTAACAACATATGGTTGTAATAATTTGTCCAAAAAAAATGAAATATTAGAAAATATAGAGTTAGTGCTAGCCACAATAGGTCTCCCACATGGGGCAAATCTATTTTTATGTATCTTTGGGAACATGTAGAATGCTGGGAAAATAACAAGGAAAGCTCCAATGTTGCTATGAGAAAGATCTAGGAGAAGTTTCCATGTCAACATCTCATACATCTTACACATTAGTCCTCTGTTCCACGTCCTTCAAATTCCAAAACAACCGAGAGGGGCATGCCTCCCGGATCACAGTCATTCAGAAATTGTGCCTACCTACAGTGAATGAAAACAAACCAATGTCTCTAGGCGTCATGCTATAAAGTTTGTACCTGCACGTGGTGATGGCTGTACTAAGAATCTGTGAGCAGTTAGCTCTGCTGGAGCTTCAGTGTGTGTTATTGTGTGTTCAGCTCCAGTGAAGGAAGAGGACTGTAGCACAGGCAACAGTGTGGCTAAAGATGGAATGTGCACTAAGGTACACTCCTGTGGATAATAATATTGTAGATAGTGATACTGACAACACTATCTGTGCAAATAGCACCGGAAATAACCCTGCAGCAAGGAACATTCTAAAAGAACTGTGAGCTTACAGCTGGGCTTGGTTATTTTCAATAATAAAGTGCCTGGCATTCTTGTTTTTGTTTTACCTGGTATATCTGGTTTGACAAAAGTCCAAAAAATCCCAGCACTCGGCAGAAACAAAAAGTGAGAGTCCCATGATCCATTTGAACCAATTAGGTTTAAGAAAGAAAAGTCACTTTATACCTGGGGCTACTAATCACAGTGTGGAGACATTTATTACTTTAGTTCAGAAGGATATAGAAAAATTGCAAAATAAAGTGACCAAATATGGTAATGCTGGCAATAAATTTAAACCTATTAAAGCAAATATGACAGATGAACAATTTAAGGCACTGCAGGGACTTAGTGATAATTCAGAAATTATCCTTAAGAGGGCTAATAAGGAAGGGGCATTGGTGGTCTTAGATAAAAGCTATTATATTAATGAAATTAAACAACAACTTGATGATAGTACTGTATACCAGATAATTGCATATAATCAAGTTTTTAAAATGCAAAAGGAGATTGAAATGTTGTATCATTAGCTGAGAAAAATGGAATTATAGGTAAAAGATGTGAAAAGCTTTCTGAAAACTGACCACCCTTGTACTCCCGTTCTCTATTTACTTCCAAAGGTACATAAAAACCTAGCCAATCCCCGGGTCGCCCTATTGTGGCCAGCACTAATTCTGTGTTCACTAATATTTCAATATTTCTTGACAAAATTCTTCGCCCTTATGTAGAGATCTCACACTCCTTTATTAAAGATACAGGAGATTTTCTCCTTAAGCTTAATATCTTGGATATCCCCACTACCAAATTTATTATGTTCAGCCTAGACGTAGAGAGCCTATACACTAACATTACACATACTAATGGTATAGATGCGGTATATTCTGTTTTAACATCAGATATTAAATATAACCAGGTACAAATAGATTTTTTTATACAACTGTTATCTATTATATTGTATAATAATTATTTCCTGTTCCAGGATGATTATTTTCTCCAACTCCAAGGGACTGCCATGGGTTCCAACGTCGCCCCTAATTATGCTAATATATTTATGAATTTATATGAAGAAAAATATATTTATTCCAATAGTATGTTTATCCAATATGGCGCCACCTGGTGGCGATATATAGATGACATATTTGAATATGGTTGGGCGACGTTGGAACCCTTATGGACTTTGTGAATGAATTAAATTTATCTACTAACCATATCAAATTCTAATTAGTTTGGAGTGAAGAGTCAACAGATTTTCTTATTTAAAACTGATCTGTTTAGAAAAAGCACTGACCGAAATAGTCTTTTGAAATATGAGAGTGCTCATCCTTCCTCTCTGATTAAATCTCTTCTCCACAGCCAACTCTTACGTGTTCATAAGATTGTCTCAGATGAGAGTATTATAGATAAAAGGCTGGAAGAAATGGGGGACAGGTTTAAGGAGAGAGGATATCCAGTGAAACTTATTGCAAAGGAGATTAATCTAGTTAGATCTATACCTAGAATTAATTTGCTTACTGGAAAAAAACAAAAATAAGTCTGAAAGAGACGATGATAAAAAACAAAGACTGCTTTTTGTGTCTGAACATAATTCACAAAGTTTTTAAATTCAGAAGATTATAAATAAGCATTGAGGAGTACTAGCCAGATGTAATCCGAATATAGCAGAATTTCAGGTACATCCAATGCTAGCCTATAAAAAGGCATGAATATCCAAAAGAAATTAGTAAGAGCAGATGTGGGCCCTAGAAATAAAACTGGTCCCCGATATATCACTACAAAAAATCAGGGCTGTTACCCATGTTTAGGATGCTCATGTTGTGGTAATATGACCAAAGGTCCTATAGTTTATCACCCCCACACTGGAAAGAAATATTCTATAAAAGGTTTTTTTACCTGTCTAACAACATATATAATTTATATGATTAAGTGCCCATGTGGGGGTGTTTATATAGGAGAGTCCACCAGATCTGCTAAGGATAGGATTATAGAACACAAAAGTAATATACATACAGGTAATTTAAAAGCCCCATTAGCTACTAATTTTCTGAAAGGTCATTCAATTAGCCAACTTAAAATTCAAATTATTGACAACATTGAAGTGGCACGTAGAGGGGGTGACAGGGAACTCCGTCTTAAAAAGAGAGAGTCCTTTTGGATCTATGAATTAGGGTCCCTTGAGCCAAAAGGTCTAAATAAAGACTGGGACTTATTTGTATTTTTGTAGCCCCAGTCCTTGGTAATAAAGCTATGTTAAAGCTATGCTTTTGCTGTGATAAGATAATATATGGTGATTCTCCTATAAGTCAGAATGTGTAGTCTGATTATTGTATTATGAATGACATGTATTTAATGTGCTGTAAAATTATGAGAACACTGGATTCTATACTGTGATATAGGCAATGAATGTGTTAATAGATAAAATGAATTCTAGCGCCACCTAGTGGTAAGTGAGTATATAAGTCAGTATTGTTTGTTTGTGTGGCATGGCATGAATAAGGGATAGCATCCCGAAACGTTGCTGTTTTGTTTGTCTCTGTAACTTTGTAATAAAAGTTATCTGCTATCACTTCAATTGCCTGTCTTTGATATCTGGTTTGACCCCAACCTGTGTCCCTGGACCTGACTGCATGCTTCCCATTGGGTTTGTTGCTTATACTGGACTGCGTATCTGATTGCTGACCTTTGAAACTGTTTGCTCATACTCTTTGCTTTTACACATGATTTCAATTGCTATAGCTGTTTATTGATCCTGGCATGTTTTCTGACTCCTCTACAGCACTGACTTGTTAGCTTAAAAAGACATAAAACCCAACATTTTTACTTCATGATTTAGGTAATATATTTGTTGATGAGGGAGAACAGGTAGGTGTGGGGGCGGCATTGGTAAGGGCTTTGTAGGTCAGGGTGAGAATTTTGAATTAAATTCTGCTCTGAATGGGGAGCCAGTAAAGGGACTCGCAGAGAGGTGCAGCAGAAACAGAGCACTGGGAGAGGTGCAATAGCCTAGCAGAGGCATTAAGGATGGATTCAAGGGAGGAGAGGCAGGAGAGTGGAAGGTAATTTTTTACATTTTTACAGTAGTCAAATTGGGAAATTACCAGGGAGAGGATTAGCTGTTTAGTTGTTTCAGTGCTCAGAAATGGACGAATTTTGAAGATAAAAGCCCTATCCTAAAACTGAAGTACCCAAAAGACTTCCTAAACATAAAATACAAAAACTATCTTTAAAAAAAGCTAACCTAAAATAAACCTATCTTCAAAAAAATATATGCTCTGAGTAGGGAGTTTGTTGGGCAGTGCCCTGAGGGATTTAGCTTTTTTGCCACAAAAAAAACCTATCTTTAAAAAATCATTGAGGGCAATGCCCGACAAATGCCCTTTTCAGGGATAGGATTTGCAAACAGTTGTTTTTCTTTGTGTGGGAGTTATTTTAATTTTACTATAGTTTTTTTTTTTTTTTGGGGGGGGGGGCTTTTTTAGGGGTTTTAATGGTTGTTTTTTTATTTTTGCTAACATATTCTGCTATGTTTTCATATCAAGTTAGGGCACTTGAGAATATGTGATCAGGTTTGCATGTGAGTACAGTGTTTTTTGCTCCATTGACTTCTGTGGGGAAATACGTTTACCAGTGTGCGATATTCGAAGTTTGGCTTTTGAATGCTTCAGGTTAATGAGCCAGCGGAATCGTTTTACTTTCATCTTGTAATGCTTACATCTAGTGGAGTTAGTGTGCGAGTGGGAGTGTTAAATACAGCTCCCCTTGTAATCTGAACTTTAATGTCCATCTTCTTTATTTTGTTTGCTTAAAAAAAATAATCAATCTCCCTCATTTTCCAGTTAAATAAAATCTTCAGAAAATGTCAGAAGTGTCCATTATCTTCTCAAAAGCATTACCAAAACAGTAAGTGTATCTTTTGCATCCATGTTTAAATCCACACTATAATAGTAATATGGAGGCAAGTCTTTTCTAAAAATATTAAAATTGTGGTGATATCAATATTAAAAGTGCCCCCTGAAAGATGATCCTATTAGACCAATACTGGAATATAAATAAGTTATATATATCATTATTTGCTTAATAAATTTTTCTCACAAACAAAAACCCATAAATGTATGCAGCATTGTAAAAGTACCATTAATCCAAGGCAAGACACAGTCAATTCATAAAGTTACAGCTTGTCTTATGCCACACAAATGACCTTTACATCAGCAGAAAATCCAACTGATCAAAAACAAACAGAGGGACCATGTGTAAACAACCTACAAAAAAGATCACTTACTCACTCAGACCAAAGACAATGTGGGAGTAAACTGTTTCCTTCCTCACTCATTACATCAACTTAAAAGCATGTCACAATTCAAATGAATAAACTGCTGCAAGTCTGAAGCAGTGTGCCTCTATGTATGGTAAGTAATTAACATGCATGCTGGCGTCTTTCACATACACAGACTCAAGGGTGTACTTACCCAAATGTGTCAGCGACTGCAACTCTGAAGCCATAAGCCTTCTGTGTAATAGATTGTGGATGTGCAGGCAAGGGCTTGATCAAAGCCCTAAAGCGTAACAATGTAAATAAAAAAATATTTGCCGCATTCCTCTGTATAAAAAGTAGCATTTATTCCAAAATGAACAGGACTATGAATTAGGTATTGGCTATGACTGGGCTTTCAGTAGTTCAAATAAAACTAGATGTAGGAATAGGAGCTAGACAAGTAAAAATCAGATTCACTTTCAGTGATTGAGATCATTTTGACCATGATTTAGACAGAACATACAATTTTAAACAACTTTCCAATTTACTTATATTATTTAATTTGCTTCCTTCTCGTGTTATCCTTTGCTGAAAGGTTTATCTAGGAAAGCTTAGGAGCAGCAGAGTACTTAGGTTCTAGCTGCTGATTGGTGGCTGCATATATATACTGATTGTCATTGGCTCACCCATGTGTTTAGAAACCAGTAGGGCATTGCTGCTCCTTCAACAAATGAAACCAAGAGAATGAAACAAAGTTGATAATAGAAGTAAACTGGAAAGTTGTCATGAAAGAATTTTTTTTGGTTTTATGTCCATTTAAGATCTCAATACTTATTCATTAGCACAATATGTTTATCAAATTGAAATGCAAGGGCGGCTCCCCAATAAAACACAATAGCAATAATCATATAGACATAACCAGACCGCCTATAGACTGTAACCTTACATTAAAGCAGTGACATTGAGAAGTCAGTGCAACAAAAACAAATTATAACCAGCAGCTAAAGTAAAATAAAAGGGCGCTAACTATAAATTATAGAATTTGCAATATTCAATTTAACTATGGACCTCTTTATATAGTCAATGCAAGATTTATATATTGCTGCAAACAAAAACAATACAGTAAAGTGTGACTGATATAAAATAATATTGTTGTACGTTATAACAAGAACAATCACTTTAGACCATTAGTACTCTTAATTATTCATTTACTCCAATAAAAAACAGAACGACATGGGTTCCAACTGACCCCATGGTTTCCAACTGACTAGTTTCTCCGCATTGGCTTTCTCATCTTTGAGAAAATTCCTCATGCTATCCACATTACTCACTTTCTTCCACATCTACTCCATAACAAAGTTTGTATTTACACCTGTTACCTTGGAGACTCAATTCAAAGAAAGGTTGGAGCAGGAGAGGTGGCACCAGCAGGCAGTGAAGTTACTTAACTAGGTAGGCCTGATAGTAAATAAACCTAAAAAATGCACCTCCGAGAGAGGAGGAGTACAAACACATGACTAAAGCCTCCTGGACAGGGCAGCTTACAGTTCCCTGAGGATTTGGCATTGACGGATGATGACCACCACAGAGCAGGAAGGGCCAAAGTAGTAGGCAGCATAGGTTCTGGACTAATTAGCTACACCTCTAAGGGAGGAAGACAATGACATGCTTAGAAGCCCTTGGACACAACCAGTAATAGTTTACTATGATTTTTTACTTTAAGTGATGATGACCACCACAGAGCAGGAAAGAAAAGAGCAGGAGGGGCAGCAGCTGCAGACAGCAGAGTTACTGGAGTAGGTAGATAGAACTGACAGTACTTAAACCTCAAAAATACACCTACAAGGGAGGAGGATAAGGACATGATATGAAAACATTGGACACAATGGGTAACAGTTTTCTATGATTTTTTTTCTTAACTGATGAGGACCACCACAGAGCAGGAAGGTCAGGAGCTTGAGTGGCAAGAGGCATGGTTACTCCACTAGGTAGGTAGGTAGTTAGGTAGGTAGGTAAGCCTGACAGTATATAAATCTCAAAAATATACCTCCAGGCAGGGGAGGAGGAGGGTAACAGGTGCCTATAGCACCTTGTACACAGCAGCCAGCAGTTCCCTGAGGATTTGGTATTGACAGACAATTACCACCAAAAAGCAGGGAGAGCAGGAGTAGCAGCAGCAGCAGACATCAGAATTACTAGACTATTTAGGTAGACCTGAAAGTAGATAAACCTAAAAACAATACCTCTTAGCAGGGGAGGAGGAGGGAAACATGTTGCAGCAGTTCCCTAAAGGTTTGGCATTGATGTATGATGACCACCACAGAGCAAGGAGGGCAGGAGCTGGAGTGGAAATCATTTAAAAATTAATGGTTGCCAAAGGGCCGGTTAACCTAGATTTGTAATGTTAAATTTGCAAAATGCCATATGCTCCATGAACTGTGGAGACATTTATGAACGTTAAGGGTTCATTATATTACCAGTTAATGAAAACACATGCTCACTTTGCACAGTATATTGGTCACAAAAAAGGATTAGTTGAAATTTGGACGAATTCGCCAAATTCGGAGATTTGAATCGATTCGAATTTCCGAATTACCCTATCAATGAAACTAAACTTATTTGAATGCATTTGTAACAAATAAATTCGAATTAGTTCCGATTTATTCGTTACATTCGAATGGCCATGGACTAATCGCAATTCAGTATAAAAATTAAATTTAGTGAGATTTAGTGAGCTAGAACAGTGAAATAATTCTGTTTGTGTAACTTGGAACTATCTGACTCAACATAACACTTACCAAACTTCCTGAATTTACTAATAGAATCTGAATCGAATACATCCAAATTTATTCGAATCCAAATTAATCCGAAATGAATAAATTCGACTGTATTCAAATTCGAATCGATCCGAAATGAAATTCGAAAAAAATCAGAATCGGTCCGAAACAAAACAAATTTTTCCTCTGTGCACATGTTTAAAACATATTTTTATATATATATATATATATATATATATATACAGGGAGTGCAGAATTATTAGGCAAATTAGTATTTTGACCACATCATCCTCTTTATGCATGTTGTCTTACTCCAAGTTGTATAGGCTCGAAAGCCTACTACCAATTAAGCATATTAGGTGATGTGCATCTCTGTAATGAGAAGGGGTGTGGTCTAATGACATCAACACCCTATATCAGGTGTGCATAATTATTAGGCAACTTCCTTTCCTTTGGCAAAATGGGTCAAAAGAAGGACTTGACAGGCTCAGAAAAGTCAAAAATAGTGAGATATCTTGCAGAGGGATGCAGCACTCTTAAAATTGCAAAGCTTCTGAAGCGTGATCATCGAACAATCAAGCGTCTCATTCAAAATAGTCAACAGGGTCGCAAGAAGCGTGTGGAAAAACCAAGGCGCAAAATAACTGCCCGTGAACTGAGAAAAGTCAAGCGTGCAGCTGCCAAGATGCCACTTGCCACCAGTTTGGCCATATTTCAAAGCTGCAACATCACTGGAGTGCCCAAAAGCACAAGGTGTGCAATACTCAGAGACATGGCCAAGGTAAGAAAGGCTGAAAGACGACCACCACTGAACAAGACACACAAGCTGAAACGTCAAGACTGGGCCAAGAAATATCTCAAGACTGATTTTTCTAAGGTTTTATGGACTGATGAAATGAGAGTGAGCCTTGATGGGCCAGATGGATGGGCCCGTGGCTGGATTGGTAAAGGGCAGAGAGCTCCAGTCCGACTCAGACGCCAGCAAGGTGGAGGTGGAGTACTGGTTTGGGCTGGTATCATCAAATATGAGCTTGTGGGGCCTTTTCGGGTTGAGGATGGAGTCAAGCTCAACTCCCAGTCCTACTGCCAGTTTCTGGAAGACACCTTCTTCAAGCAGTGGTACATGAAGAAGTCTGCATCCTTCAAGAAAAACATGATTTTCATGCAGGACAATGCTCCATCACACGCGTCCAAGTACTCCACAGCGTGGCTGGCAAGAAAGGGTATAAAAGAAGAAAATCTAATGACATGGCCTCCTTGTTCACCTGATCTGAACCCCATTGAGAACCTTTGGTCCATCATCAAATGTGAGATTTACAAGGAGGGAAAACAGTACACCTCTCTGAACAGTGTCTGGGAGGCTGTGGTTGCTGCTGCACGCAATGTTGATGGTGAACAGATCAAAACACTGACAGAATCCATGGATAGCAGGCTTTTGAGTGTCCTTGCAAAGAAAGGTGGCTATATTGGTCACTGATTTGTTTTTGTTTTGTTTTTGAATGTCAGAAATGTATATTTGTGAATGTTGAGATGTTATATTGGTTTCACTGGTAAAAATAAATAATTGAAATGGGTATATATTTGTTTTGTGTTAAGTTGCCTAATAATTATGCACAGTAATAGTCACCTGCACACACAGATATCCCCCTAAAATAGCTATAACTAAAAACAAACTAAAAACTACTTCCAAAACTATTCAGCTTTGATATTAATGAGTTTTTTGGGTTCATTGAGAACATGGATGTTGTTCAATAATAAAATTAATCCTCAAAAATACAACTTGCCTAATAATTCTGCACTCCCTGTATGTGTATATATATATATATATATATATATATATATATATATATATATATATATATATATATATATATATATATATATATATTTCATTAAAATTATGGTGGGAGATAAAAAACTGAAATTAAAATCCTCCATGTCTCAAAATTAAATCAATGTAAATATTTGCATAGGAAATTAGCACATCTAGGCAAGATTCCCAGATTGCTTTTGAAATTTTTGAAAAAGCAAGCGGGGAATATTGCCTAGATGTGCTAATTTCCTATGCAAATATTTACATTGATATATATATATATATATATATATATATATATATATATATATATATATATAAATATATATATATATAATATTAGCATATGTAATACAATATTATATATATTTTCTAGATAACTATAGAAAACAAAAATAAAAAATATACAGTAATGTGCACTAACTACAATAAAAAAGTTAATTCTAAACACAAAGGGTTAAACTTTAATTAAAACTTGTTTTAACCCTCAAAAAGGACAGCAAGCCTACCTATCAGTCACATTCTATTCCCCCACATTAATTTAATTTACCTAATCGTGCAGTTAACAGCAATACATAAAGGGCAAGTTTACAAGTGGAGCACTAAATATTGATTGTGAGCAAGTGATATTAGCGCTCTACTTTGTAAAACTCCTGCACTGGTATTACAAATAAATGTTAATGCGAATGAGAGCTTGTGTTCGCATTGCTAGGAAGCATTGCACTTATGAGAACGCTCTTCCATGGGCTCCTATGGGAGCCTCGTTCTCAAGCCATCAGAACCTCGCACAGCAAAGGGGGTAAGTAGTGCAGCATTTTTAAATATATTTATATGATTATTTATATACAAACATAAAAAAGAGGGAAACTGTCACTCACTTAACTTTCTGCCAACTCCAGATAGCAGCCGTTGCTTCCCCGGCTGAGGCATGTGCAGCACCTGAAGGAGTCCCTGGTGCGCACTCGTATACAAAACTGCAAAGGGTAATATCCAGATAACAGAAGTATAGAAGCTTAATAGTGAAAAAGGCAACAATCTTAGTTTTGATCGTGGTGTGGATAAAACTTCACATATATTGGCATATACATTTAAAACGTACAATTCACTGTCATCTGACGCATTTCAAGCCGTTCTGTTGCCTTTTTCACTATTAAGCTTTTGTACCTCTGTTCTCTGGATTACCCTTTGCAGTTTTGATTATTATTATATATATATATATATATATATATATATATATATATATATATATATATATTCCTTGAAAAACAAATGCACTCTCAGGTCTTTTTTAAAGGTGAAGAAAAACAATCTCTTTAATGGAATGTTTTCAGGGAATTCTTCCCCTTCATCAGCACAAATACAGTGTAAAATATGCAAACTTATATACACATATGTGAGATTACCAAAGAGGCACTAACCTCCGTGACATCTTGGTACGGACAGACCCTAAGAAAAGCTACACAGTAGCTACTCATGTCAACATCAAAGGCTCGTTCCGATCTGGGTCGGTCTGGGGTGCACAACATGCAATGGCCTTATAGCCACCAAAACCTTCCACCATCCTCACACAAATAAAGTGTATACCATCAAACACTCCATATCCTGCAACACCACATTTGTAGTATACCTGCTCTTCTGCCCATGTGCTCGATTTTACGTGGGAAAGATGAATGGCACACTCCGTGATAGGTTGGCAAATCACAGACGGGCTATACGGCTAGCACTCAACGAGGGAGAGTCCAATCAGCCCGTGGCTAGGAACTGTGCACAGATGTCCCATCAAGTGTCGTCCATCAGGTATATCCTGATAGATCATATTCCCTCCCTCGATAGGGGAGGTGACCGCAGCAAAGCCTTACTTAGACGAGAGGCAGAGTGGATATACAGATTGGGCACGATATTCCCAGGGGGTTTAAATTCGCAGCCAGATTTTAAGGCGCTCATTTAGATTGGAGATACATTCAAGGGTATGGCCAGTGGTGTAGTGTATACGTCGAGGTGACATGCTGGAAATCAGGCCTCACAGGGGGTAGATTTTTTAGCATATACCTAAGAACTGAATACGAGGGGGACACGGAGGTGATCCCTGCCATTCAGCTGATCTCACACCCACTAGGCAAGTTACCTATACATACTTTCTCCTATATCTATGTAATGGGCAGCCTAGCTGAAATACCCCACAACACACCCCATGGATATAGCAGGGACCCAGTACAGGAGTTGATATACATGATTGGTACCCCACATTGCCAGCACTAGCAGTGGAACAGTAATACCAATATATGCCTAGCCTGTGCAGAGCGGAGGGCAGTCATACGTATACAAAAGGAAGGCAAACAGAGGACATTGTATTTGTGACACAAGGACTGGGTCTCAAATGACTGAAACAATTTGACTCCAACAAGATGGCCTATTTAAATATATGTAGGACTAATGAATGCAGTAAGCAGTATGATTGCGAGGAAACCGATTGTAGCTGGTTAGACACCAGGTGTAAGCCAGTTCTCCTATAATGTAATTTATTTGATATAGTGTGATATATATATATATATATATATATATATATATATATATATATATATATATATATATTTGCTTCATATATGCTAAGGAATAGCTTTACAACAGTCTGTTACTACATCATTGTTGTGCCTATCACCTAACACTGTAGTTTAGATCCTTGGTATGATGGTTGGCATTTGGAACTCGACTTCACGATGGTGTACAGGTATAACGATACGTAACTTTGCTGGTGAGCCATATCCTAGTACACATATCAATGCACCAAGTAGTTCTGGCCTGAAACAGTCACCATGCCAACCAATATAACAACTGACTATCCAGAGTGTGGTACTGACACATCATGGCGAGATAAAAGCTATAACGATATACAGAGTAGCTGTCACAAGTTAGGTGGACATATGCAATGATAGCCACAGTTAATGCACTAGAGTTTGTACACCACAATATACACGATCGCCACTTGCAATCTTAACTTGTAAGAAATTCACCCCTACATTTGGGGTAATCTTTAGATGTGTTTTGGCATGAGATTGAATTTTAGTTTAAGATTTCCCACACTTATAGATTTAAAATTTACACTTTATATTTGTATTTTAACAAGACCGGAAGCAGAATGTGTGACACTACTTCCGGTTTACACACAGTGGAACGCAAGTAATGCGTTCCACATAGATTGTTTGGCGCCAGTTCACTGAGTGATCACAGGTATTTGGGATTTTGTAATCTCACATATGTCTATATAAGTTTGCATATTTTACACTGTATTTGTGCTGATGAAGGGGAAGAATTCCCTGAAAATGTTCCATTAAAGAGATTGTTTTTCTTCACCTTTAAAAAAGGGAGAGTGCATTTGTTTTTCAAGGAATATTTATTTCATTTTTGCACCCAGGCGGATGTCACAAGGAGGGTGACACTGTACACTGAACGGTGTATATATATATATATATATATATATATATATATATATATATATATATATATATATATATATATATATATATATATATAGGTGGCCCTCATTTTACAACGGTTCAATTTACACCGTTTCAGAATAACAACCTTTTTTTCCAGTCATGTGACTGCTATTGAAAAGCATTGAGAAGCAGTGCCAGTGCATTTATTAAAATAGCCAGTAGGTGGAGCTAACCGCTTGTGTTGCAGCAAAGCCAAGCAAGCTGAAATTAATCAGTTTAACCAGACCTGAGCTATCGAGCAGATTTCAAAGGAACAAGATCCTCCTGTCTATAAATCAGTCCAGATTGGAATGCATAGAAAGAACTGTTTGCAGAAAAATGCAATTGAAGTCTGTGTTGTGTGATTATTTTATTAGGTTTATAATGCTGTTTAGCATTTAAAGTCTTCATTTCAAAGCTTTAAAAATAATGTATTAGGTGTTACTTATGACAATTTTGAGAGGGGCCTGGAACCTATCTCCCTCACTTCCCATTGACTTACATTATAAACTGGGTTTCAATTTACAACGGTTTCGATTTACAACCATTCCTTCTGGAACCTAACCCCGGCGTAAACTGAGGGCTACCTGTATATAAAAAAATATGTGTTCATATGTATATATACACATATTTTCACATAAATATGTATGTATATAACCATATACATCAGGGGTATCAAACTGATTTGAGTTGCAGGACATTTTCCATACCAGTGCAACTCACGTGGGCCGCACAATACCTACATTGCTAAACAAAGCAGTGACGTTTGCTATAACTGTATACATTTCAAAAGACTGTGTTCTGTAACTCCTAATTAACTTAATCTTTGCTTGATGAAACACGCTCTAGTGCATTTAAGAAGGTGACACACACACTCCACCTGGTTGCTCTCCCACAGAGTCTGTGCTTTTTTTTCTCTTTAGCAGCCCTGTTCTAAGCACGCTCACAGTTTAGAATACGCATGCGCAAAGTATAACATTTTCTCTGCATTATAAAGAGTGGATTACAATGCTGTTGGCATAGCGACCCACTGTTTTATATAGTGATAGGCATATACCTGTTATATATAATATAAAATAAATACATATAAAATATATAGTTATCAAATATAAAGTATGTGATTTTAGTTAAAAAGAAAATTATGTAAAGGAATGGGCAAAAATTATGTGTGGAATTAGTGTACTCACTCTTTAATTAATAAGCATATTATAATTATTATTTTTCATGGAGGCACAAAATTAGGTCATGAGGCCCGTGGGCCGCCAGTTTGACACCCCTGATATACATATATATTTACATTGCGGTCAGTGCCATTTTCCGTCTAACACCCCACTCCCACCAACTTTAGACCCCAAAAACTGCCTAGTGTGTAGTTGTTTTTAATAAAAACAACAAATGTAATTAAAAACTACACTGCCAATATTTTGAGGGCACTTGGGGGCACTTTTAGAAAATTAACCAGAGCTCTAGTCTCTGATTATTTTTCAGAGCGCTAATTGTTACGGCGAGCTTGCGGTAGCAATAACCAGCCACTTGTAATGGCTGGTTAATTATTGCGTTCCCGAAAATGGGCAAATTTGCACATATGCAGGAGCAAAGTAATTTAGCGCTCCACTTGTATTCGAGCCCAAAATATTTCTGCAGATAAAGGGTTAAACTTTAATGACAACTTTTTTAACACCGAAAAAAGCAGCAGGCCAGCTTATCATTTACAGGCTATACCCCCACAGCAACATAATTATTTTTTTTAATAAACTAACAGAAATAGAAATGTTTCTGCACTCAAGAGATAATTATAAAAATTATATAACTGTTTGCTAGATAACTATAGAAAACAAAAATAAAAAAAATATATGCAGTAATTTGCAGTAGCTACAAGAAAAAAAAATCTAAACACAAAGGGTTAATTTTTAATTAAAACTTTTTTTAACCACCAAAAGGGAAGCAAGCCTACCTATCAGTCACATTTTATTCCCCCACAGAAATATAATTAACCTAATCGTGCAGTTAACAGCAAAAAATAAAATGTTTCTGCACACAAAGGGTTAAACTTTAACAACTTTTTAAACAAGGCCTACCTATCAGTCACACGCTATGGCCCCACAGCAATATAATTAATTTTTAATAAACTAACCATACAGTTTAAAACTAAATACAAGAAATAGAAATGTTTCTGCACTCAAGGGGTTAAACTTTAATAAAAAAATTTAAGCCCCCCTCCCCAAAAAAGCCAGTCACAGGCTACGCCCTCAGCAATATAATTATGAATAGATTAAACGTGCAATTTACTGCAAGAAAAAAGAAATGTTTCTGCACACAAAAGTTTAAACTTTTATTGAATATTTCCCCCCAAAATATAGGCAGCAGGCCTACTTATCTGTCACAGGCTATGCTCCCACAGCTATATAATAAATGTTTTATTAACTAAATGTGCAATTTAAAACAAACTGCAAGAAAATTATTATTTTTTTCTACACACAAATGGTTAAATTTTAATTAAAATGTTTTAAAATCCCCCAGAAAAGCCATCAGGCTTACTCACCTATTACTCACAGGCAATGATCCCACAGCAATTTAATAAACTAAGCATGCAGTTTAAAACTAATTGTGAGAAAATGGAAATGTTTCTTCACACAAAGGGTTAAACTTTAATTATTTTTTTAAGCCCCCCAAAAAGACAGCAGGCCTCTACCTATTAGTCAACAGGCTAGGTCCACACAGCAATATAATTATTAATAAACTAAACGTGCAGTTAACTTCAAAAGAATAGAATTGTTTCTGCACACAAAGGGCTAAACTTTAATTGAAATTAGTTTTCCCCCTAATAAAGGCAGCAGGCCTAACTATCATCAATCAAAGGTTATATCCCCACAGCAATTTAATTATTTTTTAAAAAACTAAATGTGCGAATACATTTTTGTAATTTGAATTTTTGTTTCTGCACACAAAGGGTGCTTTATTGAAAACTGTTTTAATCCCCCAAAAAGCCAGCAGACCTCTACCTATTAGTCACAGGCTATACCCCCACAGCAATAAAATGTTATAATAAATTAAACTTGCAATTAACTGAAAGAAAATAGAAAGTGTAATTAAAGTGAATGCAAAGTTTAATGAGAAAGTGGCCAGTTTTTAAAAATACTCTTAAAAACAGGGGCACTTTCATTCATTAAACTTTATGTTAAGCATTGACTAATCCGGCTTCCTCCAATCAGTGCGTGCGCCACAAGGCATCCAGCTTGTGAGGCACTTTCTCATTAAACTTTACATTCACTTTAAAGTGTAATTAAAAAATGTTTTGCCTCCAAAAAAGAACCAGCAGGCCTCTACCTATCAGTCATAGCCTATGCCCTCACAGCAATATAAGTATGAATAAACTAAACTTGAAGCTAAATGCAAATAAAATAGAAACATTTTTCTGCACACAAAGGGTTAAAAAATGGTTTTGTTTTGTTTTTTCCTCTTCCTCATATATGTACCATGCTGACAGATTAGTTAGGTAATTGGTTCTTAGAAAAATGTAACTGATGTGGCTAAAATAAATAGACTAAATCTGTTCAAAAATACCTCTTGGAACAATCCTATGAAAAATAAAAAAACACTTCTTATTGTTTTCACTTTGGAATATAAACACATTTGAAACATGTTTAAATAAAATACTCCCTATTTTGTATTCTGGTCATCATCTCAGTGCATTAGCTAAAGAATGTTTTGTCTTTGTGGCTAGGAGAGCACATATTTTGGGACATATTCTCTTTCTTTTAATGATGCCAAATAAAATAAATGAAAACAGGAACTGGCTAAATATTTGTTTTTTTAAAGGGACACTGTACCCAAATTTTTTTCTTTTGTAATTCAGAAAGAGCATGCAATTTTAAGCTACTTTCTAATTTACTCCTATTATCAATTTGTCTTCGTTCTCTTGCTATCATTATTTGAAAAAGAAGGTATCTAAGCTTTTTTTTGGTTTCAGTACTCTGGACAGCACTTTTTTATTGGTGGATGAATTTATCCACCAATCAGCAAGGACAACCCAGGTTGTTCACCAAAAATGGGCCGGCATCTAAACTTACATTCTTGCATTTCAAATAAAGATACCAAGAGAATGAAGAAAATTTGATAATAGGAGTAAATTAGAAAGTTGCTTAAAATTTCATGCTCAATCTGAATTACAAAAGAAAAATTTTGGGTACAGTGTCCCTTTAAGTGTGGTGGTAGAATTTGTCTCTAGCTTCTGCTAATTAGGTTTTAACTTTAAATCTACTGTTTCTGGCAAAGTATACATTGTAAAATCCAATATCAATTGTACTTGTATATTTGTCATTTATTTTATTATGTCCAAAATGTTTTGCACAATATACAAGCTGAACTAAACACAGCTTGAAAGATAATATTTTAGAATATCTTTGTGATATTGAGGATATAGATTAGATTGCATCAGTTGCTCTACACTTCAGACAATGTTTGCCTACAGTATTTCAAGGAATATAGCATATACTGTATACCGGTCGTAGAGAGGGGCGGGAGCAGGTTAAAAGTTATGGATAAGAGGGAATATTTTGAATTACCAGTGTAACGGAAGCTTCCATTATTTTTGTACTTGGAGAGGACTGCAGGCCAGCCTCCTCCCCACCGACTATGGACCCAGGAACTTGAGGGAATTCTATGATTTGGGAGGTGGGTGCCCAGGGTACATTTGGAGTACTTTTACCCTGGATTCAGGTTTACACAGTTTCCATGAATTCCCAGAGACTCTAAGAACTGAAGGGCCTTGAAGATTCCTGTGTTTTGTTGGAGTATAAGGTGACAGCCCAATCCAGCATTGTATGCTACAACCCTCCCCCCCTCCTAGACTCAGAATGTTTGAGCTAATTGGAACCTCCTGCTCTAATGCTGGGGCCCACTGTTGTTATCTAGTCTAGGTGTGAAGTGTCTTTCTGTTATTGTGTGAGTCATCCATTGTCCTTTTGTAAGTCAGGATGTGATTAGAATCTTGTTTAACTAACCATTGTCTAATTATATAATATTTGTTTCTATTGATTATGTAATAACTACCCCCATTTGTTGGAAATGTATAAAAGCTGTGTTTTCTGTGCAATAAAGCAGTTCCTATTTTGACCCTCAAGCATTCAGTCTTGGCTAATGTTCTTGGGGGTAGCTATAACAACTTGCAGCAGCCGTTATTCTAATAGTGGCAGGTATCCAGTGGAGGTTCATGGGTTGGCGTTTGGTGGGAGGAAGCTGACTTTAGCGGGTATACCCAGTCTGGGGTACTGAGACCCGCTACAATAAGTAAAATAGAAGATCTTCTTAAAGTCTGAATAAAGGTTTGGATATCAGTTTACATGTTGACAATTGATGAATTTGCAGTAACTGCATCTCCTTAAACTTTATGTTACATGTTAATCTCTCAATTATTATTATTTTTACTATATTTATGAAGGGCCAACATATTCTGCAGAGCTGTCCATGGATACAATTCATTTAAATAAAACAATATAAAACTTGTAATAGACAGGACAAAATTTACAAACACATACAGGAGGAATTGAGGGCTCTATTCCTGTGGGAACTTACAATCTAGAAGGGTAGGAGGTTGAGAAACAGGAGATGAGGACTGCAAGATTGAGAAGATGTTAATACAGAGTTAGATGAGGGAAATGTTAGGTAAGTAAAATTAATTTATTATTGAGTTGGGTGGTAGGCTTCTCTGAACAGAAAAGCTTTCAGAAAGTATTTAAAGGAAGAAAGATTAGGGCAATGCCTGACAGCACAAGGGAGAGTGTTCCAGAGGGTAGGCGCTGCATGACAGAAGTCCTGCAGTCTAGCATGAGAAGAGGTAATAGTTGCGGATGTAAGGAGCAGGTCATTGTTGGATCTTAGTGGGCGGGCTGGAGTATACTTGTTTATTAGAGAGGATAGGTAGAGGGAGTGGCGTTGGTGAGAGCTTTGTATGTAAGGGTGAGAATTTTTAATTTAATTCTGCTGTGAATTGGGAGCCAATGAAGGGACTACCATAGAGGTGCAGCAGATACAGAGTGACGGGAAAGGTGGATCAACCTGGCAGAGGCATTTCGGATGGATTTAAGGGGGGAGAGCAGGAAAGAGGAAGGTCAGTAAGTAGGTTATTGCAGTAGTCAAGTCGGGAAATAACAAGGGAGTAGTTTATTTGCTTTGTGGTGTTTGCGCTCAGAAAAGGTTGACTCTTGGAAATAATGCGTAGATGGTTGAGGCAGGATGAAGAAAGCGATTGGATATGGAGGACAAAGGAAAGATTTGAGTCAAGTGTAACTCCGAGGCAGTGGACTTGGGGCGATGGGGAAATGGTGATGCTATCAACAGGGATAGAGAAGTCACAAGTCGGCGTAGAGCTTGAGGGGGGATAAGGAGAAGTTCAGTCTTGGACATGTTAATCTTTAGGTGGTGAGAGGACATCCAGGAAGAAATACCAGATAAGCAGTGGCTGACATGAGAAAGGACAGAGGGAGAGAGAGAAGGGGTAAAGAGGTAGATCTGGGTGTCATTAGCATACAGGTGATATTTGAAGCCAAAACTGTAGATAAGTTTACCTAGCAAAGAAGTATAAATGGAGAAGAGTAGAGGACCCAGAACAGATCCTGGAGGTACTCCAACAGACAGAGGCATTGGAGAGGAGGAGTCGCCAGCAAATCTATCATCTATCTATCTAACTATCTATCTATCTATCTATCTATCTATCTATCTATCTATCTATCATCTATCTATCATCATCATCTATTTACCCAATAAATGTATTGTTAACAATAATAATATTATATTTATTACTAAAATACTAAGCTTATTGTACTAGTGTGTTGCTCTAATCTAACTTTATAAAAACCTTGTCCATGATTTTTTTTTTAAATTGCTATTGCATGTGTATTTAATGTCTCATTGAGGACAATAAGAATTCCAGATGTTATTTTAAATTGTCAATGAAAAAGTTCTAGTTAGTGAACAACTTGTCTGACATGGGGGCTTTGCCCCCCTCCATTTGGTCTCTATTAGGTGCTCTTTTTACTATCCAATATTTTTAATGATTTTGGAACAAAAGTTACTTTTTATACAGAGCAGTGCAGAATTTGTTTGTACTTACATGGTTACTTTTCGAGTCTGTGTATGTGGAAGACATGAGCCTGCACATCAATTGCTTCCAACACACAGAAGCAGGTGGCTTCAGATTTGCAGCAGTTCTTGAATCTTAGTTGTGACATGTTTTTTGAGTCAGTGTATATGGAAGACACCTCCTTTGGATTATATCTGTTTGTGGTATGAAAGTAAACAGTATACTCCCACAGTCTCTTCGGTCTGAGTGAGTAAAACTGCTTACTGACCTTTTATTGCAGTGATCATATTTGTAGGAGGATTACATGTACTGTGGTCACCTTGTTTTTGTTTGATCAGTTGGATGTGTTGCTGAGGTGAATATTATTTGTGTGGTATAGAACTGGCTGTAACTTCTTGAATTGACTGTGTCCTGCCTTCGATTAATGACATATATACAGTGCTACACATGTTTATGGGCTTTATTTCTGGGCAAAATGTATTAAAAAATAATGAGAAGGTAGCACCATTGAACTCATTTGTATTTCAGAAGACACATTGTTACCCTAAATGATATTTATTGTCTAGACATCTTTGTAGAACTAATAAAAAATTGGAGGAAGTCAGTTTTTCTTTTCATCATATCTCAAGGTCATGTATAGTTAAGGTCCACCAACCTTTGAATCTTTATGTTCCAACTGGCTTATTCAAGTACAACCTTTATCTACCTCATGGATAGCGGAAGCAGATTCTTCACAGCAGATTATGAAGCTACTGTTTGAAAATCTCCCCATATCTTTCTCTCTCATTACAAACTGAATGTTAATCAATATGCTGATGCACGATTTGGAACAGAAGTTTTACATGCATTTATCTTTCAAAAATAAAGACTTAGTTGCATAATATATTGGTTTATTTTATTTTCCCAACCTTTATGATTTAATATTGTGTATAACACTTCTTTATCTGGTGAATGTTAGGTAGAGTGAGCAAAGATAATTAGAAATGCATACAGAAATACAAATATTTCAATATCTTGAGTTATATCTCTGTACTACATTCAACAAAAGCCCTCATTTCTTGTCCATACTGTATTTGTTTTGAATATTCTCTAAGAATACTCATAGATATTTAATGTGGCCATTTAATTTAAGCAAAATGGGCTGGAGAAGAGTTCTGTTCATCCTCCACAGAGAGAGAGTAAGTTCTCCGTTTCGTATATGTAGCCTAAATATATGAATACAAATATATAAATATATGTATAGTTGTAATTTCCTATGCTATAGTGGTATATACATTTCTATATAACCTTCCCTTTAAGAGTATTGAATATTAGAAATGTGCATTTGTGCTTTGGATGAATAGAAATGTGTCCATATTTGCGGATTTGTTGAACCATCTGATAGACGGACAGCAGAATACATTATTGGATGAAAAGAATTAAGAGCATTTTTTTCAAGTCATATAGTGTAAGATTTTTATTAAAATTAGTTGTCTATATTTGCTGTTCCCATTGGAAATAACAGTAACAAATCCAAATGCAATATTTGTCTGAAAATCGAAACAAATCTTTTAGATGAAATAAATAAAAATGCTGTGTGAAGTGTTTTTCTTGCCCTTTTCTGGCATTTTCAAATGCTATGCCATTTCAATCCATTAGAAATCCATAGGAGAACCTGTATATTGTGTGTATTTCTAGTGGCATTGTGCCATAAAAACTTGGGGCTAGATTGCAAGTGAGGGGCAAACAGTTTTGTGCTAGCTCAATCACATTTTTACGCTAGATTCTTTACTGCAATCTCAGAGCTGTAGTTAACTCTTTTGCGAAATTAAAAAGTTGCACAAAACACATCATAACTACATTACAAAGTACAGTTATACTCATAAGAAACTATCAACCCCTAAACCCCCACCCTCACATCGCAAAAGTAACTACATAAACTATTTACATTACAAAAATAAAAAACCCTAACATTTTAAAAAAACTTTAAAAAAAAATAACATTACAGAAAAAAAACTCTAAAAGTACAGAAAGTAAAAAGTAATGACCCAAAAAAATATATATATATTTATATTTTCTGTAATGTTAGGGGGTATTATTTTTTGTAATGTTAGTTTTTTTTTTTAGGAATGTTACGATTTTTTTAAAAGGTAAAATTAGGTTTTATTTATTTTTACAGGTAAGTTTTTTATTTTTTATATGGTAGTTAGGATTTATTTTGTAATTTTTTGGGTATTATCGCCTAGATTTAGAGTTCTGCGTTAGCTGTCAAAAGCAGCGTTAAGGGGTCCTAACGCTACTTTTGGCCGCCAGCTGGTATTTAGAGTCAGCCAGGAAAGGGTCTACCACTCACTTTCAAGCCGCGACTTTTCCATACCGCAGATCCCCTTACGCCAATTGCGTATCCTATCTTTTCATAGGGATAATGTAGGTTGTGGCGGTGTCCGGAGTGGCAGGTTAGGGGTTAATAATATAATGCAGGTGTCAGCGATAGCGGGGGCGGCAGATTAGGGGATAATAAGTGTAAGATTAGGGGTGTTTAGACTCGGGGTTCATGTTAGGGTGTTAGGTGCAGACTTAGAGAGTGTTTCCCCATAGGAAACAATGGGGCTGCGTTGGGAGCTTAACGCTGCTTTTTTGCAGGTGTTAGGTTTTTTTTCATCCAAAACTGCCCCATTGTTTCCTATGGGGGAATCGTGCATGAGTACGTTTTGCCAGCTTACCGCTACCATAAGCAACGCTGGTATTGAGGGTTGAAGTGGCGGTAAATTAGGCTCAACGCACCCTTTTTGGAGCCTAACGCAGCCCCTCAGACAACTCTAAATACCAGCTTTGTCTTAAGGGTGCGTTGGGAAAAAAAGCTGTGTTAGCTATGCGGGTCTTTACCGAAAAAACTCTAAATCTAGGCGTATATTTTTGGTTAGGACAGCATGGAACGTCCTAATGGCGGGAAGGAGTTAAACGGACTTCACTATCATTTACTTTCTACTTTTGAGGTTTATACTGAGTTTCTCTTCCTGGAATCCATTACCAACTTACCTTCTTGGGAATAACAATCCAGTTGGACTTTCATACATATCCTGATATTTGCAATAAACTTGTTTTGTTTCATATTTATTTCTATTACTTTTAGGTGTGCACATTTTGAAGTGCTGTATCACCTACTTTGTATTTTGTTGCCATGTTTTGCATTTCACATTGACTTCACATACAGGGGCCCATTTATCAAGCTCCAAATGGAGCTTAAGGGCCTGTGTTTCTGGCAAGCCTTCTAAAGACCGCTGCTCCATAACTCTGTCCTCCTGCTCTGAGCAGGCGGACAGAGATCACCACAATTCAACCCGATCGAGTACGATCAGGTTGATTGACACCCCCCTGCTGGAGGCCAATTGGCCGCAAATCTGCAGGGGGTGCAGACTGGGAGCTAGTATATTTGTTTACACAATAGCAACCCAATAGGGCTAGAGATCAAGATATTAGAATGGATACCACCAAATAAGCTTGATCATAATAAACTATTAAAACTTAGAAGAAGAGAAACCTTTTGGATATTTACTTTAAAAAGCCTACATCCAGAGGGTCTAAATATTGATCTTGACATTCAGGCATTCTTGATTTAAAACTCCTTGATTTAAAATTCTTTGTGTGAATGTTCTATAGTGCAAATAAGGATATCTAAATGCTTGAAGTCATGATTTAAGATATTATATACTTGTAAATACACTAACATATGCCTTGACCTATAAATATGTCATAATATTAAAAATTAGATCAATTATAATAATTATTATAATGTAAGTTTTATTATGGTTTTAAAATAGGATATTATCAGATACAATATATCTTCCTAGTTTGTATTTATGTTTAATTATTATCACAATAGGAATGATCATGGGTCAAGATGAATAATGTAGGTTTTTAGCTTTTAAAGTGTTTTTTTTATATACTTTAGTACTATTAAAATCAAAATAATGAGGATGAATCATAATTTTAAACACAAAGGCCTAGATTTGGAGTTTGGCAGTAGCCGTGAAAACCAGCGTTAGAGGCTCCTAACGCTGGTTTTAGGCTACCGCCGGTATTTGGAGTCATTCAAAAAAGGGTCTAACGCTCACTTTTCAGCCGCGACTTTTCCATACCGCAGATCCCCTTACGTCAATTGCGTATCCTATCCAATGGGATCTTTCTAACTCCGGTATTTAGAGTCGTGTCTGAAGTGAGCGTTAGAAATCTAACGACAAAACTCCAGCCGCAGAAAAAAGTCAGTAGTTAAGAGCTTTCTGGGCTAACGCTGGTTCATAAAGCTCTTAACTACTGTGCTCTAAAGTACACTAACACCCATAAACTACCTATGTACCCCTAAACCGAGGCCCCCCCACATCGCCGACACTCAATTAATTTTTTTTAACCCCTAATCTGCCGACCACCACCTACGTTATACTTATGTACCCCTAATCTGCTGCCCCTAACACCGCCGACCCCTATATTATATTTATTAACCCCTAACCTGCCCCCCACAACGTCGCAGCCAGCTACCTACAATAATTAACCCCTAATCTGCCGACCGCAAAGAGCCGCCACCTACATTATAGCTAAGTACCCCTAATCTGCTGCCCCTAACACCGCCGACCCCTATATTATATTTATTAACCCCTAACCTGCCCCCCACAACGTCGCAGCCAGCTACCTACAATAATTAACCCCTAATCTGCCGACCGCAAAGAGCCGCCACCTACATTATAGCTATGTACCCCTAATCTGCTGCTCCTAACACCGCCGACCCCTATATTATATTTATTAACCCCTAATCTGCCCCCCTCAACGTCGCCTCCACCTGCCTACACTTATTAACCCCTAATCTGCCGAGCGGACCGCACCGCTACTATAATAAAGTTATTAACCCCTAATCCGCCTCACTAACCCTATAATAAATAGTATTAACCCCTAATCTGCCGACTGGAGCTCACCGCTATTCTAATAAATGTATTAACCCCTAAAGCTAAGTCTAACCCTAACACTAACACCCCCCTAAGTTAAATATAATTTTAAACTAACGAAATTAATTAACTCTTATTAAATAAATTATTCCTATTTAAAGCTAAATACTTACCTGTAAAATAAATCCTAATATAGCTACAATATAAATTATAATTATATTATAGCTATTTTAGGATTAATATTTATTTTACAGGTAACTTTGTATTTATTTTAACCAGGTACAATAGCTATTAAATAGTTAAGAAATATTTAATAGCTAAAATAGTTAAAATAATTACAAATTTACCTGTAAAATAAATCCTAACCTAAGTTACAATTAAACCTAACACTACACTATCAATAAATAAATTAAATACAATTCCTACAAATAAATACAATGAAATAAACTAACTAAAGTACAAAAAATAAAAAAGAACTAAGTTACAAAAAATAAAAAAATATTTACAAACATTAGAAATATATTACAACAATTTTAAACTAATTACACCTACTCTAAGCCCCCTAATAAAATAACAAAGCCCCCCAAAATAAAAAAAAATGCCCTACCCTATTCTAAATTACTAAAGTTCAAAGCTCTTTTACCTTACCAGCCCTGAACAGGGCCCTTTGCGGGGCATGCCCCAAGAAGTTCAGCTCTTTTGCCTGTAAAAAAAAACATACAATACCCCCCCCCCCAACATTACAACCCACCACCCACATACCCCTAATCTAACCCAAACCCCCCTTAAATAAACCTAACACTAAGCCCCTGAAGATCTCCCAACCTTGAGTCGTCTTCACCCAGCCGAGCAAAATTCTTCATCCAAGCGGAGCAAGAAGAGGTCCTCCATCCGGTAGAAGTCTTCATCCAAGCGGGGCAGAAGAGGTCTTCCATCTGATTGAAGTCTTCATCCAAGCGGAATCTTCTATCGTCATCCATCCGGAGTGGAGCGGCAGCATCTTGAAGACCTCCGACGCGGAACATCCATCCTGGCCGACGACCGAACGACGAATGACGGTTCCTTTAAATGACGTCATCCAAGATGGCGTCCCTCGAATTCCGATTGGCTGATAGGATTCTATCAGCCAATCGGAATTAAGGTAGGAATATTCTGATTGTCTGATGGAATCAGCCAATCAGAATCAAGTTCAATCCGATTGGCTGATCCAATCAGCCAATCAGATTGAGCTTGCATTCTATTGGCTGATCCAATAGATAATAATAATAGCGGTGCGGTCCGCTCGGCAGATTAGGGGTTAATAAGTGTAGGCAGGTGGAGGCGACGTTGTGGGGGGCAGATTAGGGGTTAATAAATATAATATAGGGGTCGGCGGTGTTAGGGGCAGCAGATTAGGGGTACATAGGGATAATGTAAGTAGCGGCGGTTTACGGAGCGGCAGATTAGGGGTTAATAATAATATGCAGGGGTCAGCGATAGCGGGGGCGGCAGAATAGGGGTTAATAAGTGTAAGGTTAGGGGTGTTTATACTCGAGGTACATGTTAGAGTGTTAGGTGCAGACGTAGGAAGTGTTTCCCCATAGGAAACAATGGGGCTGCGTTAGGAGCTGAACGCGGCTTTTTTGCAGGTATTAGGTTTTTTTTCAGCTCAAACAGCCCCATTGTTTCCTATGGGGGAATCGTGCACGAGCACGTTTTTGAGGCTGGCCGCGTCCGTAAGCAACTCTGGTATCGAGAGTTGCAGTTGCGTTAAATATGCTCTGCATTTTAAAGGTGCGGCCAGAAAAAAGCCAGCGTTAGATACGCGGGTCGTTACCGACAAAACTCTAAATCTAGCCGAAAATTTGTTCAAAGAGACTAACATTATAGAACATATAAAACAGCCTACCGCCACACTTCCCTGAATGTACCCAATCCTGTCTGATCTTGGAAGCTAAGCAGGGTCAGGCCTAGTCAATACCTGGATGGGAGACTGCCTGGCAATATTAAGTGTGGTAGGCCATCTTAGTATCTGAATTTATTATTATATATATATATATATTTATTTTTACTAAAAATATAGTATAATATATATGTATGCTTTTAAATGTTAAATTAGCGATTTAATGGTTTGAATATTAATGTATTATTGTGATCCACTTTTTATAGTCTTTTAGGAATACGAAAATGTATTATTGTATATATTTATGTGTTTGAATTTGCAAAAATTGGCAATTAAATCATTGGGTATTTAAAGAGGTTACAACCCACCAATGATAGATCATTGAGAAAGTTCATTGAGAAAGTTCCCACGCTAGGGAACGAAACGGCCGTTGAGTAGATCTTTAATCACCCAAGGGTGAAAACAGCAGACACTGCACAGCTGCACAGCTGAAGATTTCCTTCACATACAGGAATTCAGAGCTGCATGCAGGATCTCACTGTGGAGCAACACAGCACCAAGCTAAAAGGAAGCCTGTATAAAACGGTTTCATCCTGCAATTCAAGATCAGCTGGAAGCGGTAACCTGGTGAAAGTTTTAAGACAATTTTGTCTGATATGCATTTCTGCTTTTAACTTCTGGTACTCCTAATACATTCTGTTTTTAAAATATCTTTTATCTGTTTAATAATTATTTTCACTTGAGTACTGTTACTTTGTCTTTTCTATATTTTTCTGTGCTTTTCTAACACTAAGGGACTTCTGATGATACACCCTTTTAAACAATGCAGCATATACCATTTTTTGTGGTGGGGGCTGAGAGAATCATCAAGTATATAAAACATCTATAAGCTACAGAGGGGTGAGAAAAATAAAAGACTGAAAAATAAAAGACTGATAATCCATGAATTTTCAGTGCATAAATTATTTCTGTATGCACTAGATATCCTACATGTTTTTGTGTTTCTAACATATGTTATTGTTTAATTTGCTTTTTTTAATATGTGCTACTTTTAGACATTTAAATATTCATATATCTGTTTAATTTAATTTAATTTAATATTTGCACTATTTAGTGTAGCCCTATTGTGTATTTATTGATTGTAGCACTATTGTGTCTTTTGGTGATAACGAGCCACATTCAAACCTCACCTTAGACTCTGATTAAGTCCACATCTGCCCTATTTCTACTACACATTAGAAATTTTTTAATATGTTATTTTTGAGCTAATTTCATTTTGTGAGCCCTTATATATTTATTTAAATTACTCTCTTCCCCAACAGTAGCGCTGGCACTTTGTTTTTTAACTGCATAATATAATTAATGTAAAAAGCTCCTTTATTTGTTTCAATCGATCACCGTTCTTAGCTGCTACAGCATCCAACGGCGCACCTCTTAGCCAATAGCTGTGCGGTAAATCTGGCTCCCATGGGCGTCAAACTGGGATTACCGCACGGCTATTGGCTAAGAGGTGATCGTCACCGCTTAGCAAAAACGGTTTTTAGCCATGGGTTGCCGAAGCATCTAAAAACGGCGACCGATTGAAACAAATAAAGGAGCTTTCTACATGAAGTATCTTACACTTCATGAATGAAAGTCCCCTTTATTTGTTTCAATAGTCAATCCTAGCATTTGTAAAACGCTAGGATTGACTTTTACTTTAACCTTCTCCACTCCTTGAAAAGCCAGTTTTGTATATTTTTTTGTTTGTTTCAAAACAAATTGAACCTCATTGTGTTTTTCAAAAGGACAACTCCCAAAATGCACAGGTGAAGAGTCTCAAAATGTATTTCTCCATGAAAAGTTTAATTGTGCACAGTAATTTTTTTTTTCATAATTCATTCACCCCTTAAAAAAACTAACACTAACCCCTTGAAGATCACCTTACCGGGAGAAGTCTTCATCCAACCGGGCCGAATTCCTCAACGAAGCTGGGAGAAGTCTTCATCCAAGCCGGGCAAAGCGGTCCTCCAGACGGGCAGAAGTCTTCATCCAGACGGCATCTTCTATCTTCATCCATCCGGCACGGAGTGGGTCCATCTTCAATAGTCAATCCTAGCATTTATAAAATGCTAGGATTGACTTTTACTTTAACCTTCTCCACTCCTTGAAAAGCCAGTTTTGTATATTTTTTGTTTGTTTCAAAACAAATTGAACCTCATTGTGTTTTTCAAAAGAACAACTCCCAAAATGCACAGTTGAATAGTCTCAAAATGTATTTCTCCATGAAAAGTTTAATTGTGCACAGTAATTTTTTTTTTCATAATTCATTCAGCAGAGATGCTGGGTGATATTTTGTGAAATTCAGAACAATTACCCTTCTATAAGGGATGTTAAACACCTCTTGTTTTTATGTAAAATGTATGATATCCCACTCTTCCTAGTGAGGCCATTGGCCAAAAAAAGCAAAATCTGTAACTTAGCTTTCAAAGATGCATAGAAACATAGAATTTGACTGTAGATGATGATCAGAACCAAAAAGGCCCATCAAGTCTACCCATATTACATGTTACTTTTTCCTTAGGATAGCCTTATGCATGTCCCAGGCATTTATTAATTTCTTTACAGTCTTTCAGCTAGATTATGAGTTTTGCGTTAGAGGCTTTGCAGTGCTAACGAGCAGTTTATGCTCACCGCTCATTTACAGACAGCGCTGGTATTATGAGTTTTTACAAACCAGACAAGAAATGAGCGTTGAGCAAAATTTTGCTCATTACCGCACTCCAATAACAGCCCTGCTTACGTTAGCGGTGAGCTGGTGTAATGTGCTTGTGAACGATTTCCCCATAGGAATCAACGGGGAGAGCCGTCTGAAAAAAAGTCCAACACCTGCAAAAAAGCAGCGTAAAGCTCAGTAACGCAGCCCCATTGATTCCTATGGGGAAATACATATTATGTCTACACCTAACACCCTAACATGAACCCCGAGTCTAAACACCCCTTATCTTACACTTATTAACCCCTAATCTGCCACCCCCGACATCATCGACACCTACATTATAATTATAAGCCCCTAATCTGCCGCTCCGGACACCACCGCCACCTACATTATACATATGAACCACTAATCTGCTGCCCCCAACATCGCTGAACCCTACATTATATTTATTAACCCCTAATCTGCCGCCCCCAATTTCGTCACCACCTACCTACACTTATTAACCTTTAATCTGCCGCCCCCAACGTCGCTGCCACTATAATAAACATATTAACCCCTAAACCGCCGCACTCCCACCTCGCAAACACTAGTTAAATATTATTAACCCCTAATCTGCCGGCCCTAACATCGCTGCCACCTACCTACATTTATTAACCCATAATCTGCCGCCCCCAACATCGCCGCCACTATATTAAATGTATTAACCTCTAAATCTGTCTTACCCTTACCCTAACACCCCCTAACTTAAATAGAATTAAAAGAAATCTAAATAAAAATTTCTATCATTAACTAAATAATTCCTATTGAAAACTAAATACTTACCTATAAAATAAACCCTAAGCTAGCTACAATATAACTAATAGTTACATTGTAGCTAGCTTAGGGTTTATTTTTATTTTACAGGCAAGTTTGTATTTATTTTAACTAAGTAGAATAGTTATTAAACAGTTATTAACTATTTAATAACTATCTAGCTAAAATAAATACAAAGTTACCTGTAAAATAAAGCCTAACCTAAGTTACAATTACACCTAACACTACACTATAATTAAATTATTTTCCTAAAATAAATACAATTAAATAAAATTATCTAAAGTACAAAAAATTACAGAAAATAATAAACAAATTACAAGATTTTTAAACTAATTACACCTAATCTAATCCCCCTAACAAAATAAAAAAGCGCCCCCAAAATAAAAAAGCCCTACCCTACACTAAATTACAAATAGCCCTTAAAAGGGCCTTTGCGGGGAATTGCCTCAAAGTAATCAGCTCTTTTACCTGTAAAAAAAATTACAAATCCCCCCAACATTAAAACCCACCACCCACACAACCAACCCTACTCTAAAACCCACCCAATACCCCCTTAAAAAACCTAACACTAACCCCTTGAAGATCACCTTACCGGGAGAAGTCGTCATCCAACCGGGCCGAATTCCTCAATGAAGCCTGGAGAAGTCTTCATCCAAGCCGGGCGAAGTGGTCCTCCAGACGGGCAGAAGTCTTCATCCAGATGGCATCTTCAATCTTCATCCATCCGGCACAGAGTGGGTCCATCTTCAAGAAATCCAATGCGGAACATCCTCTTCATCCGACGGCTAAGACTGAATGAAGGATCCTTTAAATGACATCATCCAAGATGGCATCTCTTCAATTCCGATTGGCTGATGGAATTCTATCAGCCAATCGGACTTAATTCAGAAAAAATCCTATTGGTGGATGCAATCAGCCAATAGGATTGAAGTTCAATCCTATTATCTGATGCAATCAGCTAATAGGATTGAACTGGCATTCTATTGGCTGTTCCAATCAGCCAATAGAATGCAAGCTCAATCCTATTGACTGATTGCATCAGCCAATAGGATTTTTTCTACCTTATTTCCGATTGGCTGATAGAATTCTATCAGCCAATTGGAATTGAAGGGACGCCATCTTGGATGATGTCATTTAAAGGAACCTTCATTCAGTCTTAGCCATCGGATGAAGAGGATGCTCCGCGTCGGATGTCTTGAAGATGGACCGGCTACGCTCCAGATGGATGAAGATAGAAAATGCCGTCTGGATGAAGACTTCTGTCCGTCTGGAGGACCACTTCGCCCGGCTTGGATGAAGACTTCTCCCGGCTTCGTTGAGCCCTTCGGCCTGGTTGGATGAAGACTTCTCCCGGTAAGATGATCTTCAAGGGGTTAGTGTTAGGTTTTTTAAGGGGTATTGGGTGGGTTTTAGAGTAGGGTTGGTTGTGTGGGTGGTGGGTTTAAATGTTGGGAGGGATTTTTAATTTATTTTACAGGTAAAAGAGCTGATTACTTTGGGGCAATGCCCCGCAAAAGGCCCTTTTAAGCGCTATTTGTAATTTAGTGTAGGGTAGGGCTTTTTTTTTATTTTGGGGGGCTTTTTTATTTTGTTAGGGGGATTAGATTAGGTGTAATTAGTTTAAAAATCTTGTAATTTGTTTATTATTTTCTGTGATTTAGTATTTTAAAAAAAAAAAAAAATTAGATAATTTTATTTAATTGTATTTAATTGTATTTAATTTAGGGAAATAATTTAATTATAGTGTAGTGTTAGGTGTAATTGTAACTTAGGTTATGTTTTATTTTACAGGTAACTTTGAATTTATTTTAGCTAGGTAGTTATTAAATAGTTAATAACTAATAACTATTCTACCTAGTTAAAATAAATACAAACTTGCCTGTAAAATAGAAATAAACTCTAAGCAAGCTGCAATGTAACTATTAGTTATATTGTAGCTATCTTAGGGTTTATTTTATAGGTAAGTATTTAGTTTTAAATAGGAATTATTTGGTTAATGGTAGGAAATTTTATTTAGATTTCATTTAATTATATTTAAGTTAGGGGGTGTAAGGGTTAGGGCTAGACTTAGATTTAGGGGTTAATAACTTTAGTATAGTAGCGGCGACGTTGGGGGCAGCAGATTAGGGGTTAATAAATGTAGGTAGGTGGCGGCGATGCTAGGGATGGCAGATTAGGGGTTAATAATATTTAACTAATGTTTGCGAGGCGGGAGTACGGCGGTTTAGGGGTTAATATGTTCATTATAGTGGCAGCGATGTCTGGTTCAGCAGATTAGGGGTTAAAAATTTTATTTTAGTGTTTGCGATGTGGGAGGGCCTCAGTTTAGGGGTTAATAGGTAGTTTATGGGTGTTAGTGTACTTTTTAGCACTTTAGTTAAGAGTTTTATGCTACGGCATTGTAGTGTAAAACTCTTAACTACTGACTTTAAAATGCGGTACCAGTCTTGACAGGAGAGGGTCTACCGCTCACTTTTTGTCAGACTCGTAATACTGGCGCTATACAAGTCCCATTGAAAAAAGAAGATACGCAATTTACGTAAGTGGATTTGTCTGGCCAAAAAATTGAGTGGTGAGCCTGTACCTGCAAGACACGTAATACCAGCGGGCGTTAAAAAGCAGCGTTAGGACCTCTTAACGCTGCTTGATTGTTTCATAATTGCATGAGTTCATTTGCATCTGTCCCTATTTGGCTACAACAAATGGGTGTGTCACTGGATTGCAAAACAATGCAAAATTTCTTGAAAAAAATGACAGTTTTTAAAACATTTATTTTTTAACACAGCAATGACTTTTCTGATGCAGATGTACATTTTGCATATACAATGTCCCTTTAAACTGATATGGTTGCATATATTGGATGTTATATTGATTAATTTGCAGCTTAACAATAAATCAAAATGCAATGGAACAACAGTTTTGTTTATAATTCTGCTTCTGTTTTGGCTCTCACATTTGTGACAAAACAGAGGACATGCCAACATCCGGGTTAATATTTTACAAATCTGTTTTCATAGTAGGACATGATTATTTTTCTAGCCACACACATCTGCTGCTTCAAGAGCTGGCATATGCTGCTCTTATTCCTTAATATTTTGTGCTAAAGAAAAATGAATTTACCAGATTTTTTTTAAGGTTGTAAATTTGCAGTACTAATTAATTTAAAAAAACTCCCTTGAGTATTTCCTGGAGATGCAAGAGGTCAGAACAAAACAGGAATTTAAATACAAATAAGAGTATTTCTGTAAAGAGATCATCATCTCTATGTAGGCTTGATGAGGCAGAAGCTGTGAACTCCCCCCCCCCCCCATTTGAGTTACTTTGGTCTGTCCCTCTGTGACATTTATAAGGAGCAAAATCCAATCAAACACAGGCCACTGTCTCACTTTAGTTCTCCTTACTCACTGTACTTGATCTGAAGTGATCTCATGCCCTATGGTACACACAGACAGAAAATAGTTCTGCTTGTAATTCTGATAATTAAGGGAAGCTTTGAAAAAAAGATAATAAGAGGAAACAATCAAGAGCGATAAGAAGAAGATGTCTAGTTACAGAGTACATACAGAAAACTGAAGAGCTTTTATGGATTGGCAAAGAAAAAAATATGCTCACAAAATGAAAGGTAATTGGAAATCGGATTCTTTGTGGTTTTGTTTTCTTTTAATTTAAAGGACCACTTGAGTATTTCTGTTACAATGATCTACATTTTGTAACTAGTGTAAAACATAAAGAAACTAGATTCAATATAAAAAAAAATGTTGCTTTCTACCACAGACACTTAAATTTCAAGGTCTTAAATTTAAACTACACAAATATACACATATGCACACACTCACACATATGCACACGATCACAAACAAACACACTCACACATATGCACACAATCACATATATGCCCACGCTCACATATATGCCCACGCTCACATATATGCACACACTCACACATATGCACACAGTTACACATGCACACAATCACGCACAAACTCACACATGCACACACTCACACATATGCACACACACATATATGCACACAATCACACACAAACATATGCACACACTCACACATGTACAGACTCACACAAATGCACAATTACATATATGCACATGCTCACATACAGGGAGTGCAGAAATATTAGGAAAGTTGTATTTTTGAGGATTAATTTTATTATTGAACAACAACCATGTTCTCAATGAACCCAAAAAACCCATTAATATCAAAGCTGAATAGTTTTGGAAGTAGTTTTTAGTTTGTTTTTAGTTATAGCTATTTTAGGGGGATATCTGTGTGTGCAGGTAACTATTACTGTGCATAATTATTAGGCAACTTAACAAAAAACAAATATATACCCATTTCAATTATTTATTTTTACCAGTGAAACCAATATAACATCTCAACATTCACAAATATACATTTCTGACATTCAAAAACAAAACAAAAACAAATCAGTGACCAATATAGCCACCTTTCTTTGTAAGCACACTCAAAAGCCTGCCATCCATGGATTCTGTCAGTGTTTTGATCTGTTCACCATCAACATTGCGTGCAGCAGCAACCACAGCCTCCCAGACACTGTTCAGAGAGGTGTACTGTTTTCCCTCCTTGTAAATCTCACATTTGATAATGGACCACAGGTTCTCAATGGGGTTCAGATCAGGTGAACAAGGAGGCCATGTCATTAGATTTTCTTCTTTTATACCCTTTCTTGCCAGCCACGCTGTGGAGTACTTGGACGCGTGTGATGGAGCATTGTCCTGCATGAAAATCATGTTTTTCTTGAAGGATGCAGACTTCTTCCTGTACCACTGCTTGAAGAAGGTGTCTTCCAGAAACTGGCAGTAGGACTGGGAGTTGAGCTTGACTCCATCCTCAACCCGAAAAGGCCCCACAAGCTCATCTTTGATACCAGCCCAAACCAGTACTCCACCTCCACCTTGCTGGCGTCTGAGTCGGACTGGAGCTCTCTGCCCTTTACCAATCCAGCCACGGGCCCATCCATCTGGCCCATCAAGACTCACTTTCATTTCATCAGTCCATAAAACCTTAGAAAAATCAGTCTTGAGATATTTCTTGGCCCAGTCTTGACGTTTCAGCTTGTGTGTCTTGTTCAGTGGTGGTCGTCTTTCAGCCTTTCTTACCTTGGCCATGTCTCTGAGTATTGCACACCTTGTGCTTTTGGGCACTCCAGTGATGTTGCAGCTCTGAAATATGGCCAAACTGGTGGCAAGTGGCATCTTGGCAGCTGCACGCTTGACTTTTCTCAGTTCATTGGCAGTTATTTTGCGCCTTGGTTTTTCCACACGCTTCTTGCGACCCTGTTGACTATTTTGAATGAAACGCTTGATTGTTCGATGATCACGCTTCAGAAGCTTTGCAATTTTAAGAGTGCTGCATCCCTCTGCAAGATATCTCACTATTTTTGACTTTTCTGAGCCTGTCAAGTCCTTCTTTTGACCCATTTTGCCAAAGGAAAGGAAGTTGCCTAATAATTATGCACACCTGATATAGGGTGTTGATGTCATTAGACCACACCCCTTCTCATTACAGAGATGCACATCACCTAATATGCTTAATTGGTAGTAGGCTTTCGAGCCTATACAGCTTGGAGTAAGACAACATGCATAAAGAGGATGATGTGGTCAAAATACTCATTTGCCTAATAATTCTGCTCTCCCTGTATATGCACATGCTCACACATATGAACATGCTCACACACAAACACAGACTCACACATATGCACACATATGCACACAATTACATATATTCACATGCTCACATATATGCACACAGTCACACATATGCACACAGTCACACATATGCACACAATCACACACTCACACATATGCACCCCACACACACATATATGTACACAATTACACATATGCACACACTAACACATATGTGTTAGTGTGGAATCTCCGGCTCATCGGTCAATGTCTGCGGTGCGGGAATCTTCATCCATGCAGGCAGCCTTGTCCGCTTCGGATGACATAACTTCCGGTATGGCTATTCGGGAACAGGCAGCAATGTGGGCAGCATTGTCTTCGCCTCAGGGGTGTTCAGGTAAGAGAGGAGTGCCCCGGGGGGGGGGCAAGGCCCATGGGGCGGGGTGCAGCTTGCCACTGAGGATCAGCGTTCGTGTGGGGGCAATGTGATTGATACTTTAGGGGGTTAAGGCCGCTAGCCACGTGGGGACATTTTGCAGGGTGGCAAACTTCTTGTTGGGGCCATTACTGGTGATTATGAGCAAGCCATAGGCCTGACTGGGGGTACGCCAGCTACATTGGATACGTTAGGGCCTCAGAAATTATCTAGTCAGTCAGGGAGTAAGAAGCGGGGCGGTGGTAATTCACAACCTAGAAGAAGCTATGTGGCCACATGGGTCATCTGTGGGTGTCCCCCCCAGTGGGGCCTCTCCCGGTGTCACTACTAGGGTCTCTGCTAAGAAGGTCTCTAGTGTTCCACCCAGCTTATGTCAGGGAGCCACAATAAGTGTAGAACAGGGTCCTAGCAGGAAAGTTCAGTTTGCTAATGTGGTGTTGGATGTACAAGTGGGCAGTGTGTCTGAGAGAATGGAGACTGTGTGTGGCACAGGGCGCAGGAGTGATAGCCCAGGGGGGATTGATGCCATGTTTGATCGGCCCTCGTCCTCCCCCCGTGGTACTCCTCTCTCTAAATTTTCATTTCAGAATACCATGGAGTCTCAAAGTGCATTTGTAGCCATGCAGCCCGGTTTCAGGTGGTCCTGGCGATGAGGAGCAGAGCCGTGAGCAGCCATCAACTTCCTCCGGTCCCCTGCCTGTGCAGCATCCTCTGGGAACTGGTAAGGCCACTCTGTCTTCCGGGCATAGGGGTTTTAGTTCATCTGCTGATGATTCTGGGTCTGAAAATGATAGGTCACTGGAGTTGGAGGCCAAGGGTCAGAAAATAATGCATAGGATGATGAAATGGTTAGTTGAGGATAGAAAGGCCATGGGTCTCCCCCTCCCCCCTGGTTTGTCCCACATGGAGCACCGTGTTCTGTTGCTGTCACCTCCTGCGCCAGCAGGGGTTGCTAGCCCTGAGGCGACAACTAGATGTAAGACGGCTATGTATGGGGACACGCATCTGTGGCCATCATTCAGCCTTCATGAGCATCTCAAATCCAAAATGGTTAGACGGATTCAGGAAGGTAAATATCTCCACATGTTCGAACTCTATGCTAAAGCCTATCACCAGAAACAAATGGCGGAGGACAGTATGGGCCCCCAACAAGTTCAAAAGGCCTGATTCGTTTGACAAGTGGCGTAAATGTTTTTGGGTGTATGCCTCATGCTATATCACAAAATTTCCCGATCAGGCATTGGATATTCTGAAATATCAGGATGCCATTGAAACGGTTTATGAACTGTATAGGGAAGGGGCGTGGCGTGACTACGACATGGTTTTTTGGCAGAAGAAGGTTGGTAACCCTCTCCTGTCTTTGGGGGATGTAGACTCATGGCTATGGGCGCAGTTGAGGCCTGAAAAGCAGGTCATACCTGGGCAGGGGCCCACAGGACCTTCTAGCAATAGAGCCCCTCAGCGTTCTCAATGGCATCCGACGGGGGTTTGCTGGTGATTCCAGGATAAGCTCTGCACCAAGGAAACAGCATGCATGTTTCGCCATGCTTGTAAGCACTGCGGGGGTGGCCACTCTGGTTCCGAGTGCACCAGATACCAGGAAGCTGGTCGCTCTCAGGAGCGGCCGGGTTCCGGGCCCAAGCCTTTCGTTGCTGGAAAGGCTGGCCACCCCACTGAGGGTAGCCGTAATTTAGAAATGGTTGCTCCTTTATCGTGATAGGGGGGGCGATGATTTACTTGACACCTGTCTCCGTTGGGGATTTACTATCCCCATTGGCTCAGCAGTTGTGGGTTCCTCTGTTTGCATGGCCGGCCCATTTGTTGAGATTCCGATTCTGGGGTTGGTCATCTGTCCCATAGGGGTTGTTCCAAAGAGGGAGCCAGGTAAGTTGCAGCTCATTCAGCACCTTTCCTTTCCGCTGGGGCGGTCGGTTAACAATGCTATTTCTCTTAAACTTAGTTTGGTTCATTACCAGTCCTTCGATGATGCACTTGCGCTGGTCTGAAGGGCTGGGACAGTGGGTCTTTTGGCAAAACTGGATGTGGAATCTGGCTACTTCCTATTCACCCCCTCCTCCTTTCGCCTCATGGGGTGTTGGTTTGAGGGGAATTATTTCATAGACAAATGCTTGCCTATGGGTTGCTCCATCTCATGTGCCTATTTGGAAGCTTTCAGTAGTTTCTTGCACTAGGCCATCACGGCGGTTGCTGGGTTTGATGGCTTGGTATACTACCTGGATGATTTCCTGCTTGTAGGGCGTGCCGGGTCTCCTGACTGCGCCTTCATGATGAAGGTCACTAGATTCCTGCTGGCCAGAATGGGTGTCCCTTTGGTGGAGGACAAGACCCAGGGACCTTTTATATGACTTACTTTTCTGGGCATAGAAATTGACTCTGCGGCAATGCAATGTCCCTTGACGCAGGATAAAATTGCCCGCATGTTGGGGGCTGTCAAGTCCATGAAATCATAGCCTTACAGGTCCATAAAGGATCTTCAGACCATATTGGGCCTCCTGATTTTTGCTGGCAGAATTATTCCCTTGGGTAGGATATTCCTTCGATGGCTTGAATGGCAGCTGTGCGGGGAGTGGTCCCAAATGTTTAGGTTTCGCGTGTCAGCTGAAAAGGTTGATGACCTTGTAGTATGGGAGCATTTTTCTGAGCCATTTTAATGGTATCTGCCTATGGCGGAAGGCTGTTTCTTCCAACTTGATGATTCAGCTGTTCACAGATGTGGCAGGATCCCAACGGTACGGATCCTTTTTGTCTGGCCAATGGAGTGCCGGCCAGTGGCCTGAGTCTTTGGTTGACACGGGGCTTGTTTGAAATCTGTGTCTTTTGGAGCTTTTCCCCATCATAGTGGCCCTTGAGGTTTGGGGCGAGCAGCTCCAAGACCACAAAGTGGTATTCTAGATCCATAACATGAGTGTGGTCTTTACCATTAACAAGCTCTTGTCTGGGTCTCCTCCGGTGGTGAGATACTTAAGGCTCCTGGTGCTGAAGTGTCTGCACCTGAACATTGTGTTCTGTGCTAAGCATGTCCCTGGCATCCAGAATAGGATTGCTGATGCGCTCTCCCATTTTCAATGGGAAACCTTCTATGCGTTGGTTCCTCAGGCAGATACTTTTGTCCTGATTTTCTATGGCAGGTGGCGCTGGATGGGGACCTTTGATCGATATGATCCGTTCTTCACTGGCCCCTTCTACCTGGAACACTTATGTGAAACACTGGTCTGAGTGGATTGTTTTCTGCGATAAGACAGGCCGACCATCTTGCAATGGCGACCAATGTTGTCTTCTGGAGTGGATCACCGAGCTTAAAGGTAATGGGGTATCTAAAGGAGCGGTCGGTTCTCGACTGACCACCATGTCCTTCTTCTGTAACCTATATGGCCTCACTGACTCTTCAAGAACCTTCCTGGTTAGGCAGGTATTGAGGGGTTGGGGGCATATGGTGCCCAGAACAAAGGACGTTAGGGAACCCGTCACAATCGAATGATTGGTTGTCCTGTGTCAAGTTTTGCTGGCAGTGTGTTATTCTGCCTACTAAGCTACCCTGTTCTCTGCCTCCTTCCTGTTCTCTGCCACCTTCGGGTTGGCTTTTTACGGGGCACTCAGGGTGGGGGAATTGGTCCCCCCCTCGAGCAACAAGCCTGGAGGTTTTCAGGTCTTTCATGTCAAGAACGACGAGTCATCTATTCTTGTGTTTATTCCCAGATCAAATACTAAACAAGAAGGGAAAGGAGTTTGGATGTCTTTACCGGCCCACGAGGGCTCAGCTTGTTGCCCAGTCAGGCTCCTTAGGACCTACATGGACGTGCATCCGGAGGGTCCATCACAGTTCCTTGTTCATGGGGACGGTTCCCCGTTGACAAGATTCCAATTCAGGAGAGTCCTGAGCTGGGCAGCATCGAGAGTGGGCCTTCCCCTGAGGGTCATTGCTCCTCAATCATTCAGGGTTTGAAATGGGTACCACCGCCGCAGGTTTGGGTTGGTCTGCTGACCATATTAGATCACTGGGGAGATGGAGGTCTAAGAGCTACCTATGTTGGGCCTTTAACTGTGTGAATGTTTTGTTTCAATTTGCAATGTTCCCTGTTAACTGTTGTTTCTTTGCAGGGCCGAGGGATGGTCCATTGAGAGTGTGGATCATGGGTCACACCCACATCCATTGGGCGGTGCTGATTGGCGCCAGCTGGGATTCCCTTCCTCTAGAGTCAATCATTAGATGGCTAGGGCGTAGGGGTCTGACTTGGCAGGGTCTGCCTGAGTTATTGCACGGGGCGTTGCACAGGTGGGAGAATCCCCACGTTATGATCATTCACGCCAGGGGGAATGATATGGGGCTCTTGCCGTGCAAGCAGCTCAGTGCCGTGATTCAGTCATAGCTGCACACTTTTCAGATGTGGGTCCCTAATGCAAGGTTAGGGTGGCCCAACATCATTCCTAGAATTTACTGACAATGTTTTTGTATATGTGTAAAGTGAAGCGCTGACCTTTATCTAAAAACAAGCCACTCTTAGTTAACTATCTCCTTCCTAGATAGTTTTTATTACTTACAATTGAGATTTTTTTTTAATTTTTTTTTTAGTAGAGGGCACTTAAAGCGTTTAGGTATTCACTTTAATTAATTAATTAAATAAATAAATGTAAAAATCCACGTCTTTATATATTAAATAAACAATATTAAAAATACTTATAAACAAGGGACATTTTATAATGATTTTATGTATAACATAAACTGTGCATAATTCCAGACCCTCTTTAAATAGTGCCACTTGGAGGTCTAGGATATTTCAATTGTTAATATAATCAAATGTAAAATCTTTAATATAACATTCTTATTTTAGAGATCTTAAATAGTGCAATGATGACTATTATTTAAAACACATTTGTGAACTAGTGACTAATATTTGAATTACCCGTTATTAACCAAAGTCTCATTAACCTGTGCCTATACTCATAAATTTCAAATACAAAATAGTGAAGTAAAAAGGTAAATTTATTCACTATATATAACAACTTAATCTGTCTAATATTCATACAAATTTATAAAATTGATTACTCTTGCTCCTTATTTTGATACAATTAATACAGTTAATACACCTGATACAGTTTCTTCAAATGTGGCTACCGAATTGACTCAGAAAAACAAAAAATAAAAATAGGATTACTGATGGTAAAAATAAAATAAAAAATAAAAATGTTTTCTTTAAAACCAAGTGGGTAAAAACCAAGTCCGTTTCCAAACTCTTATTATTTGTAGGATCCTTATACCAAGTTCCTTTGGGCTTACTATGCTTCCATCATATTGGCGTATATTAATACATTCGAGTGTATTGAATTTATATAGTGAGTTTATTTTCAAAATAATGTCCGTTACTGTGTTTTTTTGTTTTTTTGAAACAATGGTCTGCAATACGCTCCTTTAAAGCATCTATCTGTTGTTTAAAGAGTTTTTTCTCTCTCACTTTTGTTAGCTCCTTTCTCTTCAATTTCTCCAGCTGTCTGACCGGTCTCTCAAAACTCTGCACTTTAGTACAATGTACGCAGAGATCTGACCTTCCTTTACCTTTTGGCTATGTCCAGTTCCAAGATGTTGTGGATATCTTTTCAGAAAAAACTCTGCCAGGCACTATGTTACAAATCCACTCGTTTCACCCCTTCAGGGCTTTCTCAATCACACATATGCAAACGCTCACACATATGCACACAGTCACACATGCACACTATCACAAACAAGCATATGCACACACTCACACATGCAAACACACACATGCATGTGTTTTATGTTTATTTATAAGTTATAAGTATATAACTTATTATCATTATTGTTATTGTTCAGTCAGTTCTATGACTGTTATGTTATAATCCAGCAAGCCAGGAGGATAGGGCATTTAATTACTTATGCACACACTCACACATATGCACACACAAACATATGCATTGCTGACATCTACATTATAATATTAACCCTTAATCTGCCGCTCCGGACACCACCGCCACCTACATTATACTTATGAACTCCTAATCTACTGCCTCCAACATCGCCAACACCTACATTATATTTATTAACCCTAATCTGCCCCCCCCAATGTCGCCGCAACTATATTAAATTTATTAACCCCTAATCTGCCGTCGCCAATGCCGCCGCCACTATAATAAAGTTATTAACCCCTAAACCTAAGTCTAACCCTAACCCTAACACCCCCTAACTTAAATATAATTTAAATTAAACAAAATAAATTTAACATAATTAAATAAATTAATCCTATTTAAAAATAAATACTTACCGATAAAATAAAACCTAAGCTAGCTACAATATAACTAATAGTTACATTGTAACTAGCTTAGGATTTATATTTATTTTACAGGCAAGTTTGTATTTATTTTAACTAGGTACAATAGTTATTAAATAGTTATTAACTATTTAATAACTTCCTAGTTAAAATAAGTACAAATTTACCTGTAAAATAAATCCTAACCTAAATTACAATTACACCTAACACTACACTATAATTAAACTAATTACCTAAACTACCTACAATTAATTACAATTAAATAAACTAAATTACAAAAAAACCCCACTAAATTACAGAAAATAAAAAAAGAATTACAAGAATTTTAAACTAATTACACCTAATCTAATCCCCCTAATAAAATAAAAAAAGCCCCCCAAAATAATAAAATTCCCTACCCTATACTAAATTACAAATAGCCCTTAAAAGGGCCTTTTGCGGGGCATTGCCCCAAATTAATCAGCTCTTTCACCTGTAAAAAAAAATACAATACCCCCCAACATTAAAACCCACCACCCACATACCCAACCCTACTCTAAAACCCACCCAATCCCCCCTTAAAAAACCTAACACTAACCCCCTGAAGATCACCCTACCTTGAGACGTCTTCACCCAGCCGGGCACAAGTGGAGCTCCAGAGGGGCAAAAGTCTTCATCCAATCCGGGCAGAAGAGGTCCTCCAAGTGGCAGAAGTCTTCGTCCAGGCGGCATCTTCTATCTTCATCCTTCCGGAATGGAGCGGGTCCATCTTCAAGACATCCGATGCGGAGCATCCTCTTCATCCGACGGCTGACGACTGAATGACTGGTCCTTTAAGTGATGTCATCCAAGATGGCATCCCTTGAATTCCGATTGGCTGATAGAATCCTATCAGCCAATCGGAATTAAGGTAGGAAAAATCCTATTGGCTGATGCAATCAGCCAATAGGATTGACCTCAAATTCTATTGGCTAATTGGAACAGCCAATAGAATGCAAGCTGAATCCTATTGGCTGATTGGATCAGCCATTCAGATTGAAATTCAATCCTATTGGCTGATTGCATCAGCCAATAGGATTTTTCATACCTTATTTCCAATTGGCTGATAGGATTCTATCAGCCAATCGGAATTCAAGGGACGTCGTCTTGGATGACTTCACTTAAAGGAACAGTCATTCAGTCGTCGGCCGTCGGATGAAGAGGATGCTCCACGTCGGATGTCTTGAAGATGGATCCGCTCCGGAAGGATGAAGATAGAAGATGCTGCCTGGATAAAGACTTCTGCCGCTTGGAGGACCTCTTCTGCCCGGATTGGATGAAGACTTCTGCCCCTCTGGAGGTCCACTTGTGCCCGGCTGGGTGAAGACGTCTCAAGGTAGGGTGATCTTCAGGGGGTTAGTGTTAGGTTTTTTTAAGGGGGGATTGGGTGGGTTTAAAAGTAGGATTGGGTGTGTGGGTGTAATTCTTGTAATTCTTTTTTTATTCTCTGTAATTTAGTGTTTTTTTTTGTAATTTAATTTATTTAATTGTAATTAATTGTAGGTAGTTTAGGTAATTAGTTTAATTATAGTGTAGTGTTAGGTGTAATTGTAATTTAGGTTAGGATTTATTTTACAGGTAAATTTGTACTTATTTTAACTAGGAAGTTATTAAATAGTTAATAACTATTTAATAACTATTGTACCTAGTTAAAATAAATACAAACTTGCCTGTAAAATAAATATAAATCCTAAGCTAGCTACAATGTAACTATTAGTTATATTGTAGCTATCTAAGGGTTTATTTTATTGGTAAGTATTTATTTTTAAATAGGATTAATTTATTTAATTATGTTAAATGTATTTCGTTTAATTTAAATTATATTTAAGTTAGGGGGGTGTTAGGGTTAGACTTAGGTTTAGGGGTTAATAACTTTATTATAGTGACGGAAACGTTTGCGGCGGTAGATTAGGGGTTAATAAATTTAATATAGTTGCGGCGACGTTGGGGGGGCAGATTAGGGTTAATAAATATAATGTAGGTGTCGGCAATGTTGGGGCAGTAGATTAGGGGTTCATAAGTATAATGTAGGTGGCGGCGGTGTCCGGAGCGGCAGACGAGGGGTTAATAATATAATGTAGGTGTCAGCGATAGCGGGGGTGGCAGATTAGGGGTTAATAAGTGTAAGATTAGGGGCGTTTAGACTCGGGGTTCATGTTAGGGTGTTAGGTGCAGACATAAATTTCATTTTCCCATAGGAAACAATGGGGCTGCGTTAGGAGCTGAACGCTGCTTTTTTGCAGGTGTTAGGTTTTTTTCAGCCAGCTCAGCCCCATTGTTTCCTATGGGGAAATCGTGCACAAGCACATTTTGCCAGCTTACCGCTACCATAAACAATGCTGGTATGGAGGTGAGATGTCGAGCTAAATTTTGCTCAACGCTCACTTTTCTGAGGCTAATGCCAGCTTGCAGAAAACTTGTAATACCAGCGTTGGCTTAAGAGAGCGGTAAGAAAAAAAGGAGCTTTAGCACCGCACAGCCTACCGACAAAACTCGTAATCTAGCCGACAGTTTCCTTTGTGACCAAATGAAGCTTTTCTGCCCAAAACCAGTTCCACAGTCTTCTATCCTGGAGATAATTGGGAAGTAATCAAATTATCTCCAAGGACAGAGGCAAAACTCAATTGAACACATGGTAGCAAAAGACAATAATATACATAAAAATATATAACTGTGCAGCTATTGTATAAAACAGGTACATTCAAAATATCCCCAGATAGCCTAGATCTGAGCGCACATTATTACTGAATGGTGCTCAGGTCACACACATACAGTACAATTGCCATGGAGCCAAAGTCTTTCACATACTCTTTCGTTATACGAATGGGCTCCATGGCATAGCTATTTGCGGTATTACTGTTCAAATAGGGCAAGCACCAAAGAACCCAGCCTTCGTTTCCCTGCAGGGGAAAATCAAGCGTTTCAACATGGGGCCATAGTCGAAAGGCGGCAGGCGGGCAACCAGGCTCCTCCAATGCACAGTGGTGAGATTGGTCTCATCACATCTCTCCCCTTTTCCAAACAGACTAACAGGGTATCTGACCTCCTGCCGGTCAGTGCCCTGGTTAGTCCAGCAACCCACCCACAAAACACAATCAGCAGTACAGCCCAACCTCAATAAATGGTCACTACACCTGGGTAGAGGAGAAACTTGTCCATGTCCAGTCCAGGTGCCTCACCACGGCTGTGGGGGGGGACTGGTAGGCTGCCTTGGTGGTTTGCTGAGTGGGCAGAGACCAGCGGTACTCTGCCCTGGTGCCAGCGCTACCACAGAAGTAGCCTGGTTGGAGCCTGGTTGTGGGAGCCTTTATATACACAGCTCTGTTGCTGGAGGGGAAGACAGACTGTCTCCCCTTTGGCTAAAGAGCCCTGTTGCTGGGGGACAGGACCAACTGTCCCTACCCCCTCTGCTGTAAGAGCAGAGACCATGGTCCCATCTGCACGGTTGTGGGGCTTACTGTCTCCCCTGGGTATGTCAAGCTGCCGATGGGGAGAGGGAGTAACAAGCTCTTCTCCCATACATACTTCCAGCCGTGGGGGAGGGAGACCGACTGTCTCTGCTCCCAATACAGAGTCCTGCTGCTGGGGAAAGGAGACAGGGCTCTCTATTCCCTGTAACACACACTGCTGTTGGGGAGCAGGACCGACTGTCTCTGCCCCCGGTAGCTCAGTCTGCCGCTGGGGAATGGAGACTGGGCTCCCAATTTCCTGCATATCACTCTGCTGCTGGGGGACAGGACCAACTGTCTCTGCCCCCTGTAACTCAGCCTGCCACTGGGGAATGGAGACTGGGCTCCTAATTCCCTGCCATTCTCTCTGCCGCTGGGGGACAGGACCAACTGTCTCTGCCCCCTGTAACTCAGCCTGCAGCTGGGGAATGGAGACTGGGCTCCCAATTCCCTGCAGGACTGGTGGAGAGGCCTCGGTCCCATCTCCACCGGCCACCTTGGGTCCTTCCCAGTAAATCTCCACAATATCTTCCCAGCTGAATGGCACTGGATCTGGGTCTGTCACCTTGCTGTCCTGCTGAGCCTTCCCAATGGAGTGGAAGAGATCTCGGTAGTCCTGCTCCAGTTCCCACTCCAGGGTTGCTAGGTGAGCCAGGTCTTGCTCTACCTCATGGGGTCATACCTCATCCCAGTCATGCCTAGCCTCCCTCTCATAGAAAATTTCCTGAAGTCTGGTCTGTGCAGGGCTCCTGAAGTCAGGCTCTGCAAAGGACTCCCATAACAAGCCAGGACCATCAAACTCCTCTCCCTCTGGCTTGTCATGCTCGGCTGTCCAGGGTATATACTGTGCCATATACCACCAGAGCACCTGGTAGGCATCCTCCAGCCATAGCTCCTGCCATACCCGGTGCTCTAGTTCCTTCCCCCATTCCTCCAGGGGCTGCTCTCCCAGGAAGGGCATCCACAAGGCCACTTGCTTCTGCAACCGCTGCTCTTCAATGGGGAGACTCTCACCCCGCTGGTATTGTACATTATCCAGGGCCTGGTACCAGATGCCTTTCCTTAATGCATCCCAGCCATCCAGGTCCTCCTCCTCCTCGTATAACACTGCTGGTTCCATTCTGTTGCTTTTAGGGTCGCTGTACTGGGACATGCGTTGCCCCCAACTAGTAAATCCACGGAATGGTGTCTCTTGTAGCTGTCCTTCTGGCTGTGGGAATGATCCTGCCGCTTGCCACCAATTGTAACGGCACCCCCAGGCATAAAAGGGTTAAACTGCCATTTAGTAGACACAGGCAGCTACCGCAGAACACCCAACTCCCAAACAGGATACAAAGTAGCACTCCAAACTCCCGAACTGGAACCTCACGAATAGCTTCTAGCATCTGAACAGGAAAAGCACCCAAGCAGCTTACACTCCTGGCAATCAGTCTCTAACAGCATACAGTAAATCCCCCCCAAGAATGAGACAAAGCTCTGTGTTGAGGATTAAGCAGTGAACAGACAGAGCTGTGGGTTTATTGTTCTTATCTACACATTCTTACACATTAGTACCACCCACAGGGTTTTGTAAAACAACCAATAAACACATACAATACACTCAGACACTCCACACAAAATCCTCCCCTCTGCCTGTGATACAATTACCTTACACAATGGGTTAATGTAATTATCACAGTCAGAGAAATACAGTTTCCTTTGTGACCAAATGAAGTATGGCTTTTCTGCCCAAAACCAGTTCCACAGAGTCTTCTATCCTGGAGATAATTGGAAAGTAATCCAATTATCTCCAAGGACAGAGGCAAAACTCAATTGAACACATGGTAGCAAAAGACAATAATATACATACAAATATATAACTGTGCAGCTATTGCATAAAACAGGTACATTCAACATATCCCCAGATAGCCTAGATCTGAGCGTACATTATTACTGAATGGCGCTCACACACATACAGTTCAATTGCCATGGAGCCAAAGTCTTTCACATAGTCTTTCGTTATATGTATGGGCTCCATGGCATAGCTATCTGGGGTATTACTGTTCAAATAGGGCAAGCACCGAATGACCCGGCCTTCGTTTCCCTGCAGGGGAAAATCAAGCGTTTCAACATGGGGCCATAGTCTAAAGGCAGCAGGCGGGCAACCATGCTCCTCCAATGCACAGTGGCGAGATTGGTCTCGTCACACACATATGTACACAATCACATATATGCACACACAAACATATGCACACTCTCACACATGCACACACACACATATGCACACACTCACACATAAGCACACACACATATATGCACACAATCACACATATACACACTTACACATGCATACATTCACACATATGCAAACAGTCACACATGCACACAGTTACACAATCACACACAAACATATGTACACACACATAGATGCACACACTCACACATGCACACACGCTCGCACATATGCACACAGTCACACATGCACACAATCACACACACAAATATATTTACACATGCACACACACATATCTGCACACGCTCACACATATGCACATGCTCACACATATGCACACACTCACACATGCACACACTCACACACACACACACACACATGCACACACTCACACATATATGCACACACTCACACATATATGCACATGCTCACACATATATGCACATGCTCACACATATATGCACACGCTCACACATATGCACACGCTCACACATATGCACACAGTCACACACAAACATGCACACACTCACACATGCACACACATGCACGCACACACTCACACATATGCACACACATATATTTGCACACACACATATGCACACACATATATGCACACACTCACACATATGTACACACAAACATATGGACACACTCATGCATACACACACACACATATGCACAATATGCACACACTCACACATATGCACACACTCACACATAAGCACACACACATATATGCACCCAATTACACATATGTACATGTTCAGACATATGCACACGCTTACACATATGCATACAGTCACACATGCACACAAATGCACACATTCAGACATAAACACACACAAATATTTACACACACACATATATGCACACACTCACACATGCACACACACACATATTTGAACACACGCACATATGCACACACATATATGTACACACTCACACATATGTTCACAATAACACATATGCGCACACAAACATATGTATACACTCACACATACTCACACATCTGCACACACTCACATAAAGCACATACACACACATATATGCAATCACACATATTCACCCACTCACACATGCACACAGTGACACATGCACACAATCACTTACAAACATATGCACACACTCACAGATATGCACACACAAACACATATATGCACACAATCACACATATGCACACACTCACACATATGCACACAGTTACACATGCACACAATCACACAGAGACATGTGCACACACTTACACATGCACACACTCACAAATGCACATACTCACACGTACACATGCACTCACATAAAGCACACACACACACATATATGCAATCACACATATGCACCCACTCACACATGGACACAGTGACACATGCACACACTCACACATATGCACACACACTCAAACAAATATATATATGCACACAATCGCACATATGCACACACTCACACATATGCACACAGTTACACAGGCACACAATCACACAGAAACATGTGCACACACACATGCACACACTCACAAATGCACATACTCACACACACACATGCACACACTCACACATATGCACACACACATATATGTACACACTCACACATACTGTATATGCACACACTCACACATATGCACACACATATGCACACAAATGCACACACAAACGTATGCACACACTCACACATATGCACACACACACACATATATGCACACACTCACACATAAGCACACACACATATATGCACACACTCACACATGCACACACATACATATGTACACACTCACACATATGCACAATCACACATATGCACACACTTACACATATGCACACACTCACACATATATGCACAATCACACATATGCACACACTCACACATATGCACACACTCATATATATATATATATATATATGATGGGCAAAAAGATGTGTGTAGGTATGGCGCTGAAAGAGCACCCTAAAAATATATTTGAGAATAACAAGAGTGGGATACTTGCTGCCTATGAATGTCTATCCAGAGAAAACTGAGCCCCCAGGAACAATTGACCTGATAGATAAAAATGTGATAAAAGAAGGGAAAAGGGATGAGGAGTATTCAAAAAGGCGCAACACTCTGGAAAAGATCCCTGTATTTTGGGAGTGGTAAATAGTGGGTGTAAAAACCGTCTAGTCTAAAATGAGCACTGCTGGTGAGTGAATTGTCATGGAATGCTAAATATAATGAAAATAATATAATGTTGATAAAAAATGATAATTGCAATTATTAGGTATCACACTGTACAGCTAATGTTTTGCAAATGGCAAGTGATGTCTAGATTCAATGGACATAATATACTAATATGAGTATTATTGATAATAATGTTGTAGCCGCATAACTAATGTAATGCCCGGTAGATACAATATTGCAAAATTTACAAAAACAGAAAGCATAAAAACATATATAGCAGAAATGATCGAAGTATTAGCAAGAAACACTTAACCATACACTAAAAAAATTTTGATAGCCAAAATATGACTAAAATATTGGTTGTAATAATAGAATGTCTGAGTATAATATAAAAAACATTAATTATCGTTACAAAAAATAGCACTAAAAAAGTTCAGAGTTAAAGTCCAATATCGGATAAAAGCTTCTATGGCTGTAGATTGATGGATATAATACAAATTTGATAGGCAGATAAAACGATGAATCCACATTCCACAACGTACCCATTGGGAGTATACTTACACTCCTTTACCTCAATCTCATGAGGTAAGTGCCGCGTAGTGTATAGATAGTTCTCCTTCCCGGTATCGGTGGTAAGGTGGAGTGGTATCCTCTTTCGACCCAGAGATCTCTTTTTCACTCTTTCCCGAATTAGGCACAATCATGTAAGAGAAAGGACATACAATAGTGCAACATTGTTTGGAAATATCACACTTTTTATTTAATAACGATGTACGCTTACATCAAATACCCTCAATAGTATGAGGTAATTAAAAACTTGTAGAAATGTCCTTTAGCTCTAATGCGGGAGCGCAATACTAGTAGAATCTGCACTCAGTGCAAATAGAACATAAGGTAAGATACAATCCTGACGCATTTCGAAGGGATTTAAAACTCTTGTACCCTTCTTCCTCAGAGGTATTTACCGAATGTTGGATTGACTGCATTTAAATACACTAAAAAACCCGGGGCGGCGGCACGCCCCCCTAACTGGTAGGTGAGGTGATTGGTCTCTAAAAATCACATGCTAGATGATTGATGCTATTGGTTAGTAATACAGTTGTAAATGAATCATGTGGTAGTTCATTGATACCATTGGTTCTTAGTGTGATAAACACTGTTTCTATAGAAACATTGAGAACTAAGTATATTGACTTGACATGTAAGATCCTGAAAGTGAGAGTTTGCTCGAATGAGATATATATATATATATATATATATATATATATATATATATATATATATATATATATATATATATATATATATAGTCTATCCAATGTAGGGAAAAATAAGCGCTCCAAGCCCACAGATATATAAAAGTTCAATTTTATTCCAAACTTGTTAAAATCATACAAGATAGATTAAAAAGTGGTAAGCACAGTAGTGCAAAAACAGGTTGTAGAACAGGTGCAAAAAACAGCAAACGTTTCGTGCTCCATGCACTTGGTCACTGCTAATTGATGCACCTGTTCAGAGCTCTATTTATACCAAATTTCTTAAAGTGATATCACAAATTTTCATTAACCTGTACTTTGCCATTTTGTAAGGGAGCCTATGACAAGAAACATTTATTTACTTTTTCCTTTTCATGTACATAAAGTGTTACAATATAAATATGCAGGTTGATATTTGTTGGTTAAGGCGTGACTATGTTTTGTGAAAACAATCTATTTTGCAATATATTTAAATCATTACATTTATGAAAAGAAGCATACACATTGCTCTATAAGTCATTACCTTCAGTGTTAAATATAATCAAAACCATGTTTATATATTGTTTAAACTACTCTTAATATAAAAATCCTTAATTTGAAAAGTATGAAATTAGATATGCAATAGATGAGCCTATGACAAGAGCCTGATTTCCTAAGACATCAAAATAAGTGTATGTATAGTAATCTATTTTCTCTCTCATAAAGGAAAAATTGGGTTGGCAAGAATAGTGAGAAAATGTCTCATATCAACATATTTTCTTATTTCTTAATTCTTTTTAGGGGAATGAGCCCATGACAAGAGACATACCTATAAATTCAAAAATTTCCCAAAAACATTAAATGATTTATTAAATTTTCCTATTTCTTAATTCGTTTTAGGGGAATGAGCCTATGACAAGAGACATATCTATACATTCCAAAAAATTTTTAAAATTTCTTTTTAAAATAAATTACTAAAAAAAAATTTCAGATATTTATTATTTGGTGAATAAGTCTAAATCCCTTCTCATGTTGAGGCCCTCAGGGTGTGTAGTCTGTAGATTGAACATCCACATAACTTCTCTTTTGTCAAGTGTTGTCTCTCTATCACCTCCTCTTCTCCATTGTGGGACAAATGGAGAAGAGGAGGTAATAGAGAGACAACACTTGACCAAGAGGAGGTGATAGAGAGACAACACTTGACAAAAGAGAAGTTATGTGGATGTTCAATCTACAGACTACACACCCTGAGGGCCTCAACATGAGAAGGGATTTAGACTTATTCACCAAATAATAAATATCTGAAATTTTTTTTTTAGTAATTTATTTTAAAAATAAATTTTTACATTTTTTTTTAATTTATAGATATGTCTCTTGTCATAGGCTCATTCCCCTAAAAAGAATTAAGAAATAGGAAAATTTAATAAATCATTTAATGTTTTTGGGAAATTTTTGAATTTATAGGTATGTCTCTTGTCATGGGCTCATTCCCCTAAAAAGAATTAAGAAATAAGAAAATATGTTGATATGAGACATTTTCTCACTATTCTTGCCAACCCAATTTTTCCTTTATGAGAGAGAAAATAGATTACTATACATACACTTATTTTGATTTCTTAGGAAACCAGGCTCTTGTCTTAGGCTCATCTATTGCATATCTAATTTCATACTTTTCAAATTAAGGATTTTTATATTAAGAGTAGTTTAAACAATATATAAACATGGTTTTGATTATATTTAACACTGAAGGTAATGACTTATAGAGCAATGTGTATGCTTCTTTTCATAAATGTAATGATTTAAATATATTGCAAAATAGATTGTTTTCACAAAACATAGTCACGCCTTAACCAACAAATATCAACCTGCATATTTATATTGTAACACTTTATGTACATGAAAAGGAAAAAGTAAATAAATGTTTCTTGTCATAGGCTCCCTTACAAAATGGCAAAGTACAGGTTAATGAAAATTTGTGATATCACTTTAAGAAATTTGGTATAAATAGAGCTCTGAACAGGTGCATCAATTAGCAGTGACCAAGTGCATGGAGCACAAAACGTTTGCTGTTTTTTGCACCTGTTCTACAACCTGTTTTTGCACTACTGTGCTTACCACTGTTTAATCTATCTTGTATGATTTTAACAAGTTTGGAATAAAATTGAACTTTTATATATCTGTGGGCTTGGAGCGCTTATTTTTCCCTACATTGGATGGACTGTTGCTATTTTGTACGTGTGCAGACGCACTGGGAATATTTGCTTGCCGCCTAGGATATCTTTTATATATTTTTTCACATATACCCTCACTCTATTAGTGCCTATCATATTCTCAGGATTTGTTTTTACATACCCCAGGGGCGCTCCGTTGAGCAGGTTTCATTTATATCTTATATATATATAGAAACATTAAGAACTAAGTATATTGACTTGACATGTAAGATCCTGAAAGTGAGAGTTTGCTCGAATGAGATATATATATATATATATATATATATATATATATATATATATATATATATAATGTGATGACTGAATAGTTGGGGCACAATAGAAGTTAGTGCCTATATTTAAAAAGGTGTATTACCGATAGTGATCTATGATGTATGTCCGTTACTGGTATGTATATTGAATATAAATACAAGTATAAAAAATTATAGAATGGTAGAAGGGGATAATTTTTCCTTTTTTCGTTACTAACTTTTCCAGAGTGTAGCGTCACCCGAATACTGAGTATTGTCCTAAACTTTATGGACTATATGGTATAATATTTCCTTTTAAAATACATAGATAAATTATTATGAACCTGCCAATAGGAGAAATATCCGGAATATAAAATTGTTACACAATTAATGTGTGCAAAGATAGATCTATATTCGTTTCACAAGCTATTTAATTTGAAGGTAAGTACTCCAATAGGTATTAAATACATAGAATGTCTCTCATAGATAAAATATTAACAATAACAGCAGAATAGAGATTACAAATGAATAAATGATAATATTTAAAAAATAGGATATTAATTTAGAGGACACAATTAAATTAGAATTAATAAAAGCGACTGCTAAAAAAAAAAAAAAAAAAAAGGGGGATAATAAGTTGATAGATACTAGTGGGCTGTTGGATATATTAATTCATAGACAGCGCTAAAAAATTGTCCTAAATAAACAGGACTATGTCAATAGTGATTAATAATTAATAAAGGTATTACCTCTTGCTAGTATGATATTAGAAATATTTACAATTAATCTAAAATTGTTAAAATAAATGTATTACTCAGATATAGGAGTTGGATCCCGAATACAGTGTATCTGGGATAAATGTGTGATGAATATTGCAGATGGCTAAGACATCGTTTAGTATTCCAGTAATAAAATACTATACTGGAATATGGAACATTAGATAGATATTGTAAAGATATACCCTGTACGGGGCTGAAATCAACAAGAGTTGAAGTAATATGATGCAAAGTAAAACTATAAATATAGATGAACATTGTGTAATAAAAAATGAATCCACAAAAAGATTAATATTAAAGTGTATTTATTGTGGACTATATTAATGAGTACAATGATTGCTGGTAGTATCTGGCTAAATATTTCCATTAAGTTCTACTGAGTTGTATATTAAAAGTCCTTGAAACTCACCCATTATTAAAGGGACAATAGTTGGGAGAGGATTAATTTATATATAAATAAAATTAGGTGAGATAGGCAGCAAGGTCAATGTCTTTATTTAATCCCTTGGGAGCTAATGTTTGGAAGGTGTAGATCCAGAATGTCTCCCTCCTCCGGATTTCCAATTCTCTATCTCCTCCTCTTTTCTTCTCAGGTATGTATTCTAGAATTGATCCTTTTAGACATCCCGGATCTTTATTGTGTTTCTTGAGATAGTGAGCAGAGAGGTTATGATTTTTTTCCCCTATTTCTATATTGTTGAGATGCTCCAGTAGTCTTTTTTTGTAATGTCTAGTGGTGCGGCCAATATACTGTAGGCCACACCCACATTCCAGAATATAGACCACATTTTCTGTGCGACAGTTACATAGTGTGTTAATTTCATAGCTCTTTTTGGTAACTGCTGAAGTGATCATCTTTGTGGGTTTATTTTTCCCTAGATGATGGTCGCAAGCCACACAGTTGCGTCTGTTGCACTTGAAAAATCCAATTGTAGATTTACTAAGCCAATTTTTATTTGTACTTGGTTTGTCTTTCAATTGGCTAGGTGCTAGGATATTTTTCAGATTCCGATTTTTTCTAAAGATTACTTTCGGAGCTATTTCAGTAGCCCACTTGTATCTATCAACTTATTATCCCCCCTTTTTTTTTTTTTTTTTTTTTTTTTAGCAGTCGCTTTTATTAATTCTAATTTTAATTGTGTCCTCTAAATTAATATCCTATTTTTAAATATTATCATTCATTTATTCATTTTTAATCTCTATTCTGCTGTTATTGTTAATATTTTATCTATGAGAGACATTCTATGTATTTAATACCTATTGGAGTACTTACCTTCAAATTAAATAGCTTGTGAAACGAATATAGATCTATCTTTGCACACATTAATTGTGTAATAATTTTATATCCCGGATCTTTCTCCTATTGGCAGGTTCATAATAATTTATCTATGTATTTTAAAAGGAAATATTATACCATATAGTCCATAAAGTTTAGGACAATACTCAGTATTGGGGTGACGCTACACTCTGGAAAAGTTAGTAACGAAAAAAGTAAAAATTATCCCCTTCTACCATTCTATCATTTTTTATACTTGTATTTATATTCAATATACATACCAGTAACGGACATACATCATAGATCACTTTCGGTAATACACCTTTTTAAATATAGGCACTAACTTCTACTGCGCCCCAACTATTCAGTCATCACATTATATATATATATATATATATATATATATATATATATATATATATATATATATATATATATCTCATTCGAGCAAACTCTCACTTTCAGGATCTTACATGTCAAGTCAATATACTTAGTTCTTAATGTTTCTATAGAAACAGTGTTTATCACACTAAGAACCAATGGTATCAATGAACTAACACATGATTAATTTACAACTGTATTACTAACCAATAGCATCAATCATTTAGCATGTGATTTTTAGAGACCAATCACCTCACCTACCAGTTAGGGGGGCGTGCCGCCTCCCCAGGTTTTTTAGTGTATTTAATCCAACATTCGGTAAATACCTCTGAGGAAGAAGGGTACAAGAGTTTTATATCCCTTTGAAACGCGTCAGGATTTGTATCTTACCTTATGTTCTATTTGCACTGAGTGCAGATTCTACTAGTATTGCGCTCCCGCATTAGAGCTAAAGGACATTTCTACAAGATTTTAATTACCTCATACTATTGAGGGTATTTGATGTAAGCGTACATCGTTATTAAATAAAAAGTGTGATATTTCCAAACAATGTTGCACTATTGTATGTCCTTTCTCTTACATGATTGTGCCTAATTCGGGAAAGAGTGAAAAAGAGATCTCTGGGTCAAAAGAGGATACCACTCCACCTTACCACCGATACCGGGAAGGAGAACTATCTATACACTACGCGGCACTTACCTCATGAGATTGAGGTAAAGGAGTGTAAGTATACTCCAAACGGGTACGTTGTGGAACGTGGATTCATCGTTTTATCTGCCTATCAAATTTGTATTATATCCATCAATCTACAGCCATAGAAGCTTTTATCCGATATTGGACTTTAACTCTGAACTTTTTTAGTGCTATTTGTTGTAACAATATTTAATGTTTTTTATATTATACTCAGACATTCTATTATTACAACCAATATTTTAGTCATGTTTTGGCTATCAAAATATTTTTAGTGTATGGTTAAGTGTTTCTTGCTAATACTTGGATCATTTCTGCTATATATGTTTTTATGCTTTCTGTTTTTGTAAATTTTGCAATATTGTATCTACCGGGCATTACATTAGTTATGCGGCTACAACATTATTATCAATAATACTCATATTAGTATATTGTGTCCATTGAATCTAGACATCACTTGCCATTTGCAAAACATTAGCTCTACAGTGTGATACCTAATAATTGCAATTATCATTTTTTATCAACATTATATTATTTTCATTATATTTAGCATTTCATGACAATTCACTCGCCAGCAGTGCTCATTTTAGACTAGACGTTTTTTTACACCCACTATTTACCACTCCCAAAATACAGGGATCTTTTCCAGAGTGTTGCGCCTTTTTGAATACTCCTCATCCCTTTTCCCTTCTTTTATCTCATATATATATATGTACACAATCACACATATGCACACACAAACATATGCACACACTCACACATAGGTACACACACAGATATATGCACGCAATCACACATATGCACAAACTCACAAATGTGCACAAGCTCACACATATGCACACACTGACACATATGCACACAGTCACACACACACAAATATGCACACACTCACACATGCACACACTCACACATATGCACACACTCACACATAAGCACACACACACACACATGTGCACACACATGCACACACACACTCACACATACACACACTCACACGTGCACACACATGCAGGCACACACTCACACATATGCACACACTCACACATATGCACATACATATATGCACACACTCACAGATATGCACACACTCACAGATATGCACACACTCACACATATACACTCACACAAATGAACACACTCACACATATATGCACACAATTACACATATGCACACAAAAACATTTGCACACACTCACATATATGCACACACACATACATGCACACACTCACAAATACACACACACACATGCACATATTTGCACACACTCACGCATATGCACACACAAACATATGCACACAATCATGCATGCACACACAAACATATGGACACACACACATGCACACACACACACATATGCACACAATCACATATATGCACACGCACACACATATGCACACACTCACACATATGCACACGCTCACACATATGCACATGCTCACACATGCACACACACATATATGCACACATTCACACATAAACACACACACATATATGCACACACTCACACATATACACACACACATATTTTCACACACTCACACATATGCACACACTCACACATATGCACACACATATACGAACACATTCACACATATGTTCACAAACACACATATGAACACACTCACGCATACACACAGTCACACACACATATGTACACACATATATGTTCACAAACACACATATGCACACACTCACACATGCACACACACACACACACAGTCACACATATGCACAAACACATATGCACACAATAACACATATCCAGACACTCACACATATGCACACAGTCACACACACACACACTCACACACACACACACACACACATATATGCACACACTCACACATATGCACACGCTCACACATGCACAAAAATGAACACTCAAATATATGGACACACTCAAACATGTGCACACACATATGTGCACAAACATATGCACACACTCACACACACTCACACATATGTACACAATCATACATATGCACACACTCACACATATGCACACACTCACACATATGCACACACTCATAGATATGCACACACTCACAGATATGCACACACTCAGAGATATGAACACACTCACACATATACACTCACACATATGAACACACTCACACATAGGCACACACACACACACATAAACATTTGCACACACTCACATATATGCACACACACAAATGCACACACTCACACATATGCACACACAAACATATGCACACACATGCACATGCACACACACATATTTGCACACACTCACACATGCACACACTTACACATATAAACACACTCACACATATATGCACACACTCACACATATGTACACAATCACACATATGCACACACAAACATATGCACACACTCATGCATGCACACATTCACACATATGCACACACTCACACATATACACACACTCACACATAGGTACACACCCATATATGCACACAATCACACAAATGCAGAAACTCACACATATGCACATGCTCACACATATGCACACGCTCACACATATGCACACGCTCACACTCACACATATGCACACACTCACACATAAGCACACTCTCACACATATGCACACACTCACATGTTTACACACATGCATGCACACACTCACACATATGCACACACACTCATATGCACATACTCACACATATGCACACACATATATGCACACACATATATGCACACACTAACACATATGTACACACAAACATATGGACACAATCACACATGCACACACACACACATATGCACACACTCACACATATGCACACACTTACACACATATGCACACACACATATATGCACACAATCACACATATGCATACACAAACATATGGACACACTCACGCATGCACACACACATATTCACACACTCACACATATGCACACACTCACACATAAGCACACATATAAGCACACAATCACATATATGCACACACTCACACATATGCACACACTCACACACATATGAACACACACATATATGCACACAATCACACATATGCATATACAAACATATGGACACACTCACGCATGCACACACACACATATACACACACTCACACATATGCACACACTCACAGATAAGCACACACTCACACATAAGCACACATATATGCACACAATCACATATATGCACACGCTCACACATATGCACACGCTCACACATATGCACACACTCACACATATGCACACACTCACACACATATGCACACCAGTGACGTGCAGTGAGGTCAGAGACTGGTGATGCACTAGATATGATACGCCGGAGAAACACATGTACAGAGGGCCGCAAGTACCCCCAACAGGGCAGGTTTAAATGATAGCTGAACCAGTGCACAGGTGACATAATCAGGTGATTGGTGTGAGCAAGTTAGTAACCACTGAGTTACAGATCAGCTGATTACTTCACCTGTGCACTGATTCAGTTATAATGAAAACCTGGCCTGTTGGGGTACTTGAGGACCATTGTTGATAAACACTGCACTAAAACACCAGCTCATCAGAAATGTATTGATTACCTGGAAAATAAAGCACACATACTCTGCTCACTGACACCCACACACACTCACACAATTCTGTAGCACAGTGCCAGTTACTAAGCAATTAGAATGATGCACAATCTCTTCTCTACTCACTACTGTATTGTAAAAATAGAAATAATTTACCATACAAGTTTTACACAAAGGACAAGTTATCAATACTGCCAACACAGCTGCTGGAATATGGTGTTCAAGAAACGCACGTGCACATCCCACTTAGGTATGCTCTTCAACAAAGGACACCAAAGGATACCAAAAAAATGAAGTACATAATAATAAAAGTAAAATAGAAAGTTTATTTATTTATTTTTTGTGTGCAATTTCTATCTGAATGATGGAAATGTAATTATGACTTTCATGTTCCTTAAAAAAACTAATTTGATTTGCTGACATGAAGCCAGTTACAGTTGATGCTAATTCTCAACATATAAATAACTAGAAAAGTCTATTAAAATAGCATGCTCTACCTCAATCATGAAAGTTTCATTTTTTTTTTTTTTTTTTAATTTTGGTTTTTTATTAAGACTTTTATAAAGTAAAACAAAAATGTTAACATACACAACATTGTCCAATATACCATGGACTGCACTTACAATCATTTGAAAAGTTTGGAGTACAGCTAATACAGTTCAGGTTACTTAAAACATTACTGCCAGAATATCTGTATTTATATTCTTGTGCGTGTCAGTCCATTATATATGTGTTGGTGTTAATACCAGAGGATGTCTTATTTTTCTATGATAAGAGATAGATAGGATGTATTATTAATGATATTTACACCATCAGGTCAGAAGGGTCTAAGGGTAATATTTAGAAGAGAACATTTGGAAGGTGTTGGAGTTATGAAGGTAATTCTCAACCATGTCAACAGTGTCAGCCCAGGGGTGGAGGTAGGTAGAGGGGGGGACAGGATTGGGGTTAAGGTGGAGGGGATAATTTAGGTGTGAGGGGGAATACGAGAGTTGTCACAATCTGGGTGGATTGTTAGCCAAGGAGACCAGGTGTCACTGTAGGAATCTGTTTTATCTAGTACTCTGTGAGAGTATTGTTCCATTATCCTAATGTATCTGATGATTGTCAGTACTTGTGCGAAGGATGGAGGTCTCTTTTTTTTCCATTCTCTAGCAATCGCTAATTTCAATGCCATGAAAACATAAATTGTTAAAGCCTCAGAAGTCTTATTCAGATTAGGTGTTTGTATATGTAATAGGGTGATTTCTGGTAGATAAGGAGGATTAATGTTTATGGTGTGAAGAGTGCAAAAGAGTTCTCTCCATAGCGGCTGTATTTTTGGGCAAGACCACCATATGTGTAAGGGCGTGCCCGTCTGTCCACACATCCTCCAACACATGGGGGAATGTGAACTATAAATTTTATGTAATATGGATGGGACCAGGTGCCATCTCACTAGTAGCTTATAGTATAACTCCCATAACGTGGCACAGTGTAAGAGTTTTCTAGTTATCTGGATTCTTTTGTGCCAAATGGCAGTGTCCACTATGAAACCAATCTCTCTCTCCCATGCCAGAATCTGAGGGATCTTTTGTTGCGCTTTAGTGCTAGACAGTAGGTTGTAATGGAAGGATAATGGGTGTTTAATGAGGTGGGCCTTCGTCCAAGCTTGCTCCCAGAGTGAGAGGGGTCTAAGATGCTGCTTAGGGTAGCCCCATGAGCGTAGTAGGGAGCTAAGCCGGAAGGCCTCAAATTGTAGTCTCGGAGGTATTAGGAATTTAGTGCAAAGCTGATGGTGTGAAGTCCACGTGCTAGAGTCATAAAAATCTGTCACAGATATAATATGCAAGTGCTGCCAGAGTTCTGGGTGTGCATCTGGTAGGGCAAATATGGCTGCAGAGAGGGTGAGGTTGGGTGAGGGGTGGGGTGCTATGAAGGGAGTGTGTCGAATCTGTTCCCAAAAGAGAAGGGCATCATGGAAGATGGAATGAATGTCTCTCAGGGTTTGTCCATGGTGGGAGGGGATCCAGAGCAGATCAGAGAGCATAAGATGGCGTGGGAGTAGAGAGGCCTCTATATGATACCAGCCTGGTGCTTGAGATTTGTCGTTCCACGCGAGTAAGTGTGTAAGTCTGGCTGCATTATAGTATGTGATAATGTTGGGAAGTGCAAGTCCTCCCTGGTCAGTAGGCCTTTCTAGGGTATGTCTAGCTGTTCTCGGTCTCCTGTCTTTCCAAGTATATGTTGTAATAAGGCTTTGTAATTTGTTTAGGACTGGTCTCGGGATATTATAGGGGATGCATCTGAAGAGATAGGTGATTTTTGGTAAAAAAGACATCTTAATGGCCGCGATCCTACCCGACCAGGAGATCTCTCTGAATTCCCAGGAATCCAGGAGTCTTCGAAGGGCCGGGAGCTTTTCTGTATAATTTTTGGCTATGGTGGTTGTTATGTCTGGGGCCAGGTGTACTCCCAGGACTTTTATGGAGGAAGTGTTCCATTGGAAGCAATAAGCGCTCTGCAGAGTTCCAAGCTCCCTAGTAGAGAGGTTAAGGGGAAGTGCCTCTGTCTTTGTTACATTAAGTTTGTAAAAGCTGATTTCACCAAATGTCTTAATGATGTTAAAGAGTTCTTTAAGTGAGGTTGTTGGGGAGGTAAGGAAGAGGGTGATGTCATCTGCGTATAGAGATATTTTATGGTCGGAGCCTGCTAAGGAGATGCCCTTGACCAGTGGGTTAGATCTAATGGCCTGAGCCAGGGGTTCAATTGCTAGGGCAAAAAGCAAGGGTGATAAAGGGCAACCCTGACGGGTACCGTTGGTTATGGAAAAAGGTTCTGAATGAAAACCCACTCCCTTAATTCTAGCCGTGGGGGAAGAGTAGAGGGCCTGTATAGCTTTGATAAAGGGGGCCGGGAAGCCAAAGTGTTTCATCGTCTCCCACAGATAGTCCCATCTAACCCTATCGAAGGCTTTTTCTGCATCCAGGGAGAGAGCCAAAAAGGTCTCTTCTCTCCTGGATGCTAGCCCAAAGACATCAAGAATGCGCCTAGTAGCATCAGGGCCTTCGCGGCCGGGAATGAAACCTACCTGGTCAGAATGTATTATTTGTGTGATCCCTTTTGAGATTCTAATGGCAAGGAGTTTAGCATATAATTTAGCATCAATGTTGAGAAGGGATATAGGCCTATAACTACTGCACTGCTCTGGTGATTTTCCCGATTTCAGTATGGTAACTACTGTAGCTTCTAGAAATTCGGGATTAAAAGATCCCTTTTGCATGATCTCTTGGAACATTCTGCAAAGAATAGGGGCTAGTATATCTTGATAATTTTTGTAGAACCTAGCGGTATAACCATCTGGGCCTGGTGATTTTCCTAATTTTAGGGATTTAATAACTTGCGTGACCTCTGTTATAGTTATTTGGGTCGTTAGTGCTATCTTAGTTTCTGGTCTTAAGGTAGGAAGTTGTAGCGAAGATAAGAAGGTGTCTATCACTGGGTTGGTGGGAGGTGTGCTGTCTCGAGCCGTCTCTAGATTGTAAAGTTTAAGATAGTAGTCTCGAAACGCGTGTCCTATGTCTCTAGGTGAATGAACTAATTCGCCTACCTCATTCCCGACCGCAAGGACTCTTGACTGTGCCGTGCGTTGCCTAAGCTTCTGAGCTAATAGGGAAGAGGGTTTGTTACTAAAATGGTAATAGAGTTTCTTAAATTTTTCCAGCATGGCCTGTGTTCTAATAAGTTCTAAATCTTGTATCTTTTTATTTAGCGCGGAAAGCTGATCATTGAGAACAGCAGAGTATGAGCTATGTAGTTGTTCCCTTATGATTTTGGATTGGACTATTAGCTCGGATAAATTGGTGTCTCTCTCCCTACGCTTTGTGTTGTCCAAATGTATGAGATGGCCTCTAAGGAAAGCCTTGAGTGTAGCCCATAAGTTTTCAGTGGAAGTGAGCTTGTCGTCATTGAGATCTAGAAAGTTACAGATTAGCTTGTGTAATTTTAGCTTTATTGAAGTGTCTGTTAATAACCAGTCTTTGAGTCTCCAAGAGGGATGTGATATGGGTGCAGTATGGGTGTTAAATGATAGATATAAGGCGTCATGGTCTGACCAAGTTATTGGAATGATCTTGGTATGTAAGATTTTATCTAAAGACCTCGGTGGGACAAAGAAGTAGTCTATTCTGGTATGTGATTTGTGTACAGGGGAGTAGAAGGTGTAATCCCTCTCTTGCGGGTGATATGATCTCCATGCGTCATACAAGTTGTGTTGGCTCATGAGTGTCTGAAAAGTTTTTGAGAGTGAATTTATAGATCTATTTCGTGTGGAAACTTTGGGACCATTTCTGTCTAGGACATGATTCCAAACCAAGTTGAAATCTCCTGCAATTATGAGCTCTCCTTGTATCACCTCAGACACACGTCGGAGGACTTTTCTGAGAAAGTGGACTTGTCTGGTATTAGGAGCATAGAGATTTACAAGGGTGACTATATGAGTATTGATTTTACATATTAGTATGAGATAACGTGCTTGGGGGTCTACATCTAGATATATGGATTCGTATTCTACATTTTTACTGATAAAGATTGCTACCCCTCTGGATTTTGAGTCAAAGGAGGCCTCCATTACTATGGGGAATCTTTTAGATATACGAGATAGAGAAGCAGTTCGTGTCCAATGAGTCTCCTGTATACAGGCGATGTCTATTTTATTTTTTTGTAGGTGATTCAAAAGTAGGCTACGTTTAGTTGGGGAGTTAAGTCCCTGTGTGTTAAGAGATAGAAACCGAAGATTTTCCATTCTTAAATTTGGGTTACAGGAGGAGGTAGGCACAAGAGGGGTAGGTTGAGCAAACACAAAGATCGGGAAGAGGGCAGGACAGTGAGTTAGTGGTTCCCACCCCTGGGCTTGGCGGTGAAAGGCTGCACGGGTAGAGTCTGAAAGATGGTCGAAGTAGAAATATTAGTCTAATGGTGTAATTATAATTCGTGCAAGGTAAGTAAGTAAAGCACTACAGCGGACAAGAGCCGCTTAGGTTTGAAAAAAGAAAGAAGAGGCAAGAGAAGAAATAAAAGAATTAAGGCAGAGGGCCCTAATTGAAAGGTAAAAAAAGAGAAGGGAGGGATGAGGGGGGAGGAGAAAAAAGAAGAAAAAGAGAAAGAGAGGGGCGGAGCCAAAAAAGGGGATAGAAATTAAATTTTAATGTCAATAGTTTAGCCAAGTGAGGGGTTCAGGAGGAGATACAGATAAGAGTATCCAATCTAATACTGTCCGAGATAAGTAAGGATGGACGGAGTTAGTGGAGTTAGAACCCCCCTCCAGATAGAATCATAGTTTGTGAGTAGTGGAAGTGAAGAGTGCGTGAGAGATAAGTCATATGTAATAGGGCAAGGAATAGACATATAGAAAGGTGAGCAAATCAGTAGGACTAAAAACATTGTAGTAGGTATTTTTAACTTAAACATAAACTTAGATTAACTTAACATCAATTACTTAGTTGCTCCCGACGTGTCATTTACATAACCTGCTGTTTCTCAGAAGTCTTACAAGTAATGGGTGCAACCAAGAGAACAACCTAAAGGGTAAAACATAGTTAACTTGTGTCTTAAACAAACATGAGTGAGAGACAGTCCTCTGTACCACCAAAGCAGGAGGGATCACAGAGTAATTATAAACTCGTAAAGTCAGGCACTGGGCTCTCATGTGAGTAAGATATGTACCCGTGTGTGGGCCCAGTTAAGCCTGAGTCTTGTTGTACCTCCTATGGGAGAGGTATTGACAAAAGAAGAAAATGGGGAGCCTCCTAGAAAGGGGGGCCAAGTGTTAGGTGATTCTGGAGTCAGTTCAGTCTTTCGGTGTTGGAAGACTGCCTCTGATGGATGGGCATATTTCGAGGGGATTGGTGGTACATATATATATAGAAAATTTAAGTATTACCTAAGAATCTCGGGCTTGTCTGTCTGGTGGGGGTGATGTTCTCAGTTGATGAGGTCTCCATTCGGACACAGATGGATTCAGAGTATCAGCTGCTGCTGTGGCTTTTCTCTGTTGCTCCTGGGTAGAAGATAGACCCAGGGAGCGAAGGAGTGTCATACCTTGTTCTGGAGAAGTGATCACATATGAGCGTTCTTGGTGTTGAAGAAACAATTTTACCGGGAACCCCCACCTGTACTTAATGTTATTGTGTCGAAGAATTTGGGTGAATTGTTGAAATGTTCTTCTTCTTGCCAAAGTGTGCTGTGACAGGTCCGGGAAGATCTGTACTTTGTGGTATGGTTCTTGTAGGGATTTATTGGAGAAAGATGCTCTAAGTATTTTCTCTCTGGTGGAGTAGTAATGGAGTCTTACAATAACGTCTCTAGGAGTATCAGCATTTGAATTGCGTGGTCGCAAAGCTCTGTGAGCTCTATCGAGCAGGAGATCTTGTGCCTGAGGTGAACCCAGTAGCTCTTTAAACAGTCCGTTCAGATAGTCCTGCAAATTGGCTGTGGTTATGGCCTCTGGGATACCACGGAATCTTAAATTATTCCGACGGGATCTATCTTCTTGGTCTGCCAGTTTGCCCTCCAGGTCTGTAATTAGCTCCGCCAGGGTCTGGGAATAGGCAAGGAGGTTTGCGTGATCAACTGCTAAGTCCTCGTGCTTCTTCTCAAGCGTTTCAGTACGCTCTCCAAGAGATGAGAGGTCTCGCCTCAATTCGCCTACTGACTGCCTTAGTTCCTGACGTAGAGACGTATAGTGGGTATCCATCTTGTCTGATAGGGACTTGATTGTATCCAGGAATGTGGCTTGCGTTAATGCTGGTTGGTCTCTTCTAGTTACGTCTGTTTTGTGACTTTTACCACTTATTGCAGAGACTTCTCTAGATTCTTCTTCAGATAGATCTTGGTCTGAGGTGTTTCTGCTATGAAAGTGATCTGTGAGAGTTCTCTTTGGGTTTTTTTGACGTTTCTGTTTCTTCCCCATAGCTTGCGACATGTTCGTGAAATTAAATAGAGACACCTGGCTATACACTCACACTATATTGTACCGTACGTAGGGGATTTGAAAAGTACGTCGTATGGTTTCCACTTCAATAATGGGGTCTGGAGGGGGTTCTACCCACACCGTCACTGCAGGATTTAGCCCTGCATGTTCTTAGGATCCTGTATAGAGAAAGTCTGTGAGTGCAAACTAGGGGAGTTGTTGTTGGTGAGGCCCCTCAGGGGGAAGATTTAGGAAGCACCCACAGCAAGGTGGACCCGTCTCTGCTGCCAAATAATGAATCTAGTCTGATTCCAAACTGAAAAAATTCATAGCAGTATTGAGGCTGAAGTTAGATGTAAGCTTTTTACTGGCGGTGGTATATAAGCAAAAGTCCACAGTCTATTAAAATAGCATACGGTAAATACCAATCCAATCTCAGTTAGAGTGATAGATTGCGCCTGCTGTGGTGATGCAAAAGCAGCCGGTCACACAGGATGCGTAGGCAATACAGTAAATACTAATCCATAAAAAGAAGTTAAAAATTGTGCCAATGTGGCAGTCTGAGACAAAAGCTTGTATATATAGCTAGCCTGGGTGTCAGAGTGGGTAATGCACCTCTAAAGCGGTTGAATTTGAGTGTTTATAGTTGACAAATGTTGTTAACTCTATTCCCCTTTCTTCCATACACTGGCTGAGAGAGATGTACTGGGGGCCCACACAGAACCTCCTCTACCTGTTGGATAAGTAGTGTGCAAGGTTGTAGGCGAATCTGATAGTAAATTACTGCAGTTCCAAAAATTAGGATTATGCTCAGGGAGATAATTGTTGTTGAGATCTGCTCTATTTGGGTTAAAGCTGTGGCTGGTAACAGGGGAAGCAGAAATAGCGTAGTTCAGGGCCCTAATATGAAGGGCTGTCAGAAGCGTGGAAAACTTTATATTTTCTATGTTTGCTTGGAGAGGCTCCTTTCCTTCATATGCTAAGCCTTTGTGCTCCTCTCCCTCTATATGAGCAGGCTATTTACTGGACTCAGTATTTTATGGGTACATGTATGCAAAGAGGGAAACAAAGTTATCTAACTGTAGGCCCAGACTTCCCTACTAGTGCCCGCTAAACAGATGTGGTTCTGTGTTACTCACGGTCAGGAGCACTGTAACTTTTTCTCTACTCCCTTCTCTGGGCCTCAATCGGGAGCTCTGGAATGGACAGTCCTGTAAGCGGTGGTTATTCCAGTTGCTCAATAGTTGGTCAGAGAAGGAGCCGTTGTTCCGTAAATGTGATTGTGACGATTCCACGTGGCTCTGCAGCGGGTATTAAGATGGCGCCGCCTCCGTGCGGCTGAAGATGCCGGGGCTGCGCGCTGACTCTGTGATTTAAAGAGTGAGCGGGCAGAACAGCTGTGCACCTCGGGGTACAAAGCTGTCTGGTAAACTCACCCCGTTGTGTTTAGTATGCTGTTTGGTATGTTAGCTGCCGGAGAGTATCCGGTACTAGGGTCCCCCTGGAGAGGGCTATGCTTGTGGTGTATAGATGCCCGGTCTTCTCTAACACGGCAGGATGATGTGTTTATGGAAGCGTCAGACCCCAAAGTACATCAGATAGAAGAGCCAGTTATATATAAGAACAGGGAAAATAAAAATAATTAAGAAAAAAAGGGTAAGGTTGTATAATTTAGCTGGCTCTATTAGAAAGTATAGCAGGAGCTCTGTGGAAGTGCGACCAGCTTCTCCCGGTGTTGGCTCCGCCCCCGAAAGTTTCATTTTAAATGTCTCCCTTTGACTATGTGTTTAACCAGTTACTTTACAATGGCATTATTTCTAAAAACATTTAACTGCAATAATTACATATATTTTTTAAATGACTCATTATCTCCTTTGTATTAATATAAACTTGTATAAACGCAGCTCATATTAAAAACACAATGCAACAGCTTTCAATTGCTTTGTGAATTACAAGTTAACAGCAGTCTTTAAATAAATGGAGACACAGAGAAAAATAAAAATAGATACTGCATCCTCTGACTGAACAGATATAACATATATGGAGTTTGTACCTAATAAAATCAAATAACCATGAAAAAAGGAGGCTTAGCAATATTCAGTGTCAAAAGCTTTAGTTTAAATAATGTGGACACTGCACACTTAACTTCAAACTCTGGGTTTTAAATGATGGATTTAAATTTGAATTGACCCTTTGACTTCCTGTCAGTATTGGGTTATGCTCACTTACTGTCCCTCCTGTTAATGAGCTGTATCTGAACACAATTTGTGAATCACAAGAGATGTAGAATACTACTTTTCTCTTTTGCTTGGTGTCATCTGTTCTTAGGTTACCTCAGCTTCCAATTGTGTCACATGACTGCTCACTGCATCCTCCTTCTGATTAATCTATATATCCTTCACTTGCTAGGAGGCATCAAGAGGGATGCCTCCTATTGGTCCCACTTCTTGCTGCTAATATATTGACAGAACACAGGTGGCGCTGCAGCACAGCTTTTCCTTTGACCCATGTACTGCAATGGAGAGAAGCGTTCCTGTACCTGCCTCTCCATAGCATTACATGGGGGGAAAATATTTTTTTTTTTACTTTTTTTTTTTGTTTTAATTAAAATTTAACTAAGCTTTGACCACATATGGCAGGGTAGGCACTGCCTCCCCTGCCTCCTATGAGTGCACGTCCCTGATACACACACACATATATGCACACATTCACACATATGTACATAATCACACATATGCATACACAAACATATGGACACACTCACACATGCACACACACACATATTCACACACTCACACATATGCACACACTCACACATAAGCACACACACAAATATGCACACAATCCCATATATGCACACACTCACACATATGCACACGCTCACACATATGCACACGCTCACACATGCACACAAATGCATACACATATGCAAACACACATATATGCACACACTCACACATGCACACACATGCACACAAATGCATACACATATGCAAACACACACATATGCACACAATCACACACAAACATATGCACACACTCACACATGCACACACTCACACACACACACATATATGCACACACTCACATATATGCAAACGCTCACACATGCACACAAATGAACACTCAAAAATATGCACACACTCACACATATGCACCCACCCACACATACATATGCACAGACACACACATATATACACACACTCACACCTAAGCACACACACACATATATGCACACACATACATATGCACACACTCACACATATGCATTCACACACATATATGCACACACTCACACATATGTACACAATCACACATATGCACACAAACATATGCACACACTCACATATATGGACACACATGCACACACTCACAGATATGCACACACTCACACATATACATACATATATGCACACAATCACGTATATACACACACTCCTACATATGCACACACACATATATGCACACACTCACACATATATGCACACACACATGCACATATTTGCACACACTCATACATATGCGCACACAATCATGCATGCACACACTCACACATATGCACACACACATATGCACACACACACACATGCACACACACATATTTGCACACATTCACACATATGCACACACTCACACATATGCACACAATCACATATATGCACACACAAACATATGCACACACTCACACATAAGCACACATATATGCACACAATCACATATATGCACACACTCACACACATATGCACACACACACATATATGCACACACTCACACATATGTACACAATCACACATATGCATACACAAACATATGGACGCACACACACACACATATTCACACACTCACACATATGCACACACTCACACATAAGCACACACACATATATGCACACAATCCTATATATGCACACACTCACACATACGCACACGCTCACACATATGCACACACTCACACATGCACACAAATGCATACACATATGCAAACACACATATATGCACACACACATATATGCACACACTCATACACACACACATTTTCACACACTCACACATATGCACACACTCACACATATATGCACACACACACATATGTTCACAATCACACATATGCACACACACGCATATGCACACAGTCACACATGCACACAATCACACACAAACATATGCACACAATCACACACAAACATATGCACACACTCACACATGCACACACTCACACACACACACAAACATATATGCACACACTCACACATATGCACACGCTCACACATGCACACAAATGAACGCTCAAACATATGCACCCACTCACACATATATAGCCACCCACACATACATATGCACAGACACAAACATATATACACACACTCATACCTAAGCACACACACATATATGCACACACATGCATATGCACACACTCACACATATGCATGCACACACATATATGCACACACTCACACATATGTACACAATCACACATATGCACACACTCACACATATGGACACATATGCACACACTCACAGATATGCACACACTCACACATATACATACATATATGCACACAATCACGTATATGCACACACTCATACATATGCACACACACATATATGCACACACTCACACATATATGCACACACACATGCACATATTTGCACACACTCACACATATGCACACACAAACATATGCACACAATCATGCATGCACACACTCACACATATGCACACACACATATGCACACACACATGCACATGCACACACACACATATTTGCACACACTCACACATATGCACACACTCACACATATGTACACAATCACATATATGCACACACAAACATATGCACCCACTCATGCACACACTCACACATTCACACATATGCACACACTCACACATAGGTACACACACATATATGCACACAATCACACATATGCACACACTCACACATATGCACACGCTCACACATATGCACACAGTCACACATATGCACACAGTCACACTCACACATACGCACACACTCACACATATGCACACACTCACATATATGCACACACACACACATATGCACACTCACACGTGCACACACATGCACGCACTCTCTCACACGTTTACACACATGCAGGCACACACTCACACACACACACACACACACACTGAGTATAATCTGTATAGGTAGCATTTTTCAAAATTGTACCTCTATAAATTGTATATCTTTTTTATGAGAAATATTGTGTATTTTGCCATATTTTTATATGCTGCCACTTCATCAAGACACATCCTTTCTTGTTTTATAACTTTTTTTGTTTAGTATAAAATAGGAATTAGGTGTCTTGGGGAGTCGATTGTCATTGAAGATGTTTTATCTGCTATAATGAAGAGGTTATTTTAAGAAGCAGAATTATTTCCTCCAAGGATTAAACTCATTAGAGGAACATAATATTATTATACTGTATTAATAATCTGAAATCTTATTGGTAACCATTGCAGATTTTGTATACCTTTTTTTAATAAACATACTACATGTTACAAGGTGGTATTTTAATAAATCTAATGAAAAAGGTCCTTACAGGATCTTAAATAATGGGTTTAAAAGTCAAAAGGGACATAAAATGCAATTTTTTTATTTCATGATTTAGAAAGAGCAAACAATTTTAAACAATTTAGTTATGTTATCAAATTTTCTTCTTTCTCTTAATATCCTTTGTCAAAAAGCATATTTAAATAGGGTCAGTGGCTGCTGAGTGGTGGCTGCACTTAGATTCCGGGTGTGATTGGCTCACCCATGTGCATTACTATGTCTTCAACAAAGAATATATAAAGAATGAAGCAAATTACATAATAGAAGTAAATTGTAACGTTTAAACTTGTATTCTCTATCAGAATCATGAAAGAAACATTTTGGGTTTCATTTCCCTCTAAGAAAAATTTTTCTTTCGTGATTCAGATAAAGCATGCAATTTTAAGCAACTTTCTAATTTACCCCATTATAAAATTTTCTTCATTCTCTTGGTATCTTTATTTGAAAAGCAAGAATGTAAGTTTAGAAGCCGGCCCATTTTTGGTGAACAACCTGAGTTGTTCTTGCTGATTGGTGGATACATTCACCCACCAATAAAGAAGTGCTGTCCAGAGGCCTGAACCAAAAAATTGTCTGGCTCCTTAGCTTAGATGCCTTCTTTTTCAAATAAAGATAGCAAGAGAATGAAGAAAAAATTATAATAAGAGTAAATTAGAAAGTTGCTTAAAATTGCATGCTCTATCAGAATCATGAAAGAAACTATTTGGGTTCTAGATGAAAATTTAATAACTGTATATGATGGCATTTAACAATTAAAAAACAATACATTAGAGATCACATTAAAGATCACAAAACTAAAACACCATTGTTTTCTTAAGGCAAAAGCATAGTTCAATGTTTTAACATTAAAGGGACATGATACCCAAATGTTGTAGCACATGAAAGTGATATCACCTGGACATCTCTGTAAAAATAGGAAGATTTTTTACCTCACCCCAGTTTAAAGAAACTTTAAGCAGTCATTCAGGATGCTTGTACCAGGACAAGCGAGGGAGTGTGCATCTGCCATGTGCAGACATAGTCATGCTATTTTTCTATTCAGTTTTACTTTAAATAAGTTCTATGAAATCTTGTGAGATCACAGCAAAGGCAAAGCATTACCTCAGTACTGATGAGGCTATTTGGCTATTGTTTTTTTTCCAATTTGCAGCTGGACAGACATTTTGAGGTAAAATATTTTCCTTTTTTACATAGAGATGCTCAGGTGATATTTTCTTGTCAGCTTTTTACAGTTAAACTGCATCACTTTCAATTGATTTGGCATATGAGTATTATGTTCCTTAAGTCCTCTCAAATAACCAGTTTTCAGCAATACAATATAGAAACTCCACACCAATTAAAAAAAAAGTGAATCATTTATTTAGTACATATTTAGCTGAGTATAGGATAAATAAAGTTCTTCACTTTTCAAATTTGGTGTGCTAATTAACCCCTTAACGACCAACGACGTATGGGGTACGTCCTGCAAAAAAATGCAGTTAATGACCAAGGACGTACCCCGTACGTCGTTGGTCTTTGAAAGCAGTGGAAGCGATCCTGATCACTTCCAACTGCTTTCATGTTATAGCAGTGATGCCTCGATATTGAGGCATCCTGCTATAACATTTTTAAGCCGTCCGATGAAGAGAGAGCCACCCTGTGGCCCTCTCTGCTTCGGCCATCAATGGCCCTGTTCGTTGGTGGGTGGGAGCTGATCGTGGGAGGCGGGTGGGCAGCCATCGGTGGGGAAGGGGGGCGGGATTGAGTGCGCGCGCGTGCGCGGGTGCGCGAGCGTGCACGGGAGCGGGTGCGCGGGTAGGAACCCTACACTATGGAACACTGTAAGGTGGTACTCGGTGGGAGAGAGGGTGGGAACATTACAAATGTTAACGATCTGGGAGGTTGGGAGGTTGGGGGTTGAGGGGGGTGAGCTACACTACAGAAAATACTATTTTTAAAATAACAAAATAATAAAATGTTCTAAAACACATATTTGATTTCAAACTGGGTACTGGCAGACAGCTGCCAGTACCTAATATGGCGCATAATAAGGCCGAGAGGGGGGTTAGAGAGCTGTTTGGGGGGGGATCAGGGAAGTTGGGGGCTAAGGGGGGATCCTACAGAGCAGAATTATCTTTTTTTTTTTTTTTAAATCCCCAAAAAACTCTTATTTTAGTACTGGCAGACTTACTGCCAGTACTTAAGATGGCGGGGACAATTGTGGGGTGGGGGAGGGAAGAGAGCTGTTTGGGAGGGATCAGGGGGTGTGATGTGTCATGTGGGAGGTTGATACCTACACTAAAGCTAAAATTAACCCTGCAAGCTCCCTACAAGCTCCCTAATTAACCCCTTCAATGCTGGGCATTATACACGTGTGGTGCGCAACGGCATTTAGCTGCCTTCTAATTACCAAAAAGCAAAGCCAAAGCCATATATGTCTGCTATTTCTGAACAAAGGGGATCCTAGAGAAGCTTTTACAACCATTTATGCCATAATTGCACAAGCTGTTTGTAAATAATTTCAGTGAGAAACCTAAAATTGTGAAAAATTTAACGCTTTATTTTTATTTGTTAGCATTTGGCGGTGAAATGGTGGCATGAAATATACCAAAATGGGCCTAGATCAATACTTTGGGTTGTCTACTACATTATACTAAAGCTAAAATTAACCCTAAAAGCTCCCTACATGCTTCCTAATTAACCCCTTCAATGCTGGGCATAATACATGTGTGGTGCGCAGTGGCATTTTGCGGCATTCTAAATACCAAAAAGCAATACCAAAGCCATATATGTCTGCAATTTCTGAACAAAGGGGATCCCAGAGAAGCATTTACAACCATTTGTGCCATAATTGCACAAGTTGTTTGTAAATAATTTCAGTGAGAAACCTAAAGTTTGTGAAACAATTTGTGAAAAAGTGAACAATTTTTTTTTATTTGATCGCATTTGGTAGTGAAATGGTGGCATGAAATATACCAAAATGGGCCTAGATCAATACTTTGGGATGTCTTCTAAAAAAAAATATATGCATGTCAAGGGATATTCAGGGATTCCTGAAAGATATCAGTGTCCCAATGTAACTAGCGCTAATTTAAAAAAAAAAGTGGTTTGGAAATAGCAAAGTGCTACTTGTATTTATTTCCCTATAACTTGCAAAAAAAGCAAAGCACATGTAAACATTGGGTATTTCTAAACTCAGGACAAAATTTAGAAACTATTTAGCATGGGTGATTTTTGGTGGTTGTAGATGTGTAACAGATTTTGGGGGTCAAATTTAGAAAAAGTGTGTTTTTTTCCATTTTTTCCTCATATTTTATAATTTTTTTTATAGTAAATTATAAGATATGATGAAAATAATGGTATGTTTAGAAAGTCCATTTAATGGCGAGAAAAACGGTATATAATATGTGTGGGTACAGTAAATGAGTAAGAGGAAAATTACAGCTAAACACAAACACCGCAGAAATGTAAAAATAGCCTTGGTCCCAAACGGACAGAAAATGGAAGTGGAGGGCCCTCTAGTGGGCCTGTAGCAAAATTAAGGGGCAAGGGACTTGAAGTCTGGATGGTTCTAGGTGAAACAATGTTGCAATTGAGGGGGGCGGGGGTTTCTACTCACCTTTAAAGGTTCTTGTTGCAGTAGATCCGGCCTCTTTGTTCCAGTGCACAGACTTCAAGAAGAACTTTTTGTTGCTGTAGCAAGATGAGGCGAGCAAAGAGAAGAGCTGTTCCTCCAAAGAGATATGCTGAAGTGGTGAAGGAGGTCCCAGGGATGAGAGGCCCTGCAAGAGCAAGAGAAGAATCAGGTTCTGAGGGAGTTATACCTCCCACCCCCAGGGCTCAGTCAGTTAGTGAAAAAGGGTCCGGAGCTAGGCCAGGGGCTAGGAGAGGCCTGGGGTTACAGGGAGGAGTGGTTAGGCAAGGGGCCCAGCAGGGAACCGGGGCTCAGGAACTGAATGCCCCGGGCTTGCTAGGGGCCCCCTCTGGAGCTGCAGAATCGGAAGGGCCATCAGGTAGTGGGGCGGTTGGGAGGCCCACAGCAAGTGGCGGGCAGCATGGGCAGCGGCCTGCAGTGGATTCTGCGGCCGCTCAAATGCTCCCGGGTAGTCAGGATGGCACGGCGGTGCCTCAGGTGCCTAGGCCGGACTCGGCGGTTGAGGCTTGGCTGGCCACATGCCAGCAATTGCGGGGCTTACCCTCGGAGGCCTTGGCTTCCGTGGCCTCCTTGGCCCAGTCCCTAGCGGCGTGCATCGCCCCTGGTGCGGCTGGGGCGGGCGGCGACGGCGAGGTCCCGGGTGGCAGCGGTGCGGCCTACACGCCTCAGATGGCTACTAGGCCGCGTCGCGCGTCCCCGGCTGGCTCCGCCTCCTTGTTTACGTCACGCGCGTCCTCCCCATGTGACTCATCAAGCGGGGAGGAGCGCGGGCGTGCAAGGAGGAAACGCGCAGTAGGCAGCAGGAGCGGATCCTCTTCCGGAGAAGCCCCCAGTAAGTTGGGGAGACTCCGGGCGGAGGATGCGGCCCCTGATGGGAGGGGGAACAGGCGGCCTGGTGGAAAGGCAGCATGTAAGACCCCGGGAGGGGGTAGAAGCAGGATGCCAGATGTTGGGGCGCAGGCAAGGGGAGAGAACGTTGCAGTGGTCGGGTCTGCTGAGGGAATGAATGCGGTGGATATGCCTGACACGGGAGCGTTGCATGAGCGGGCCAGACAGGGCATAGTGCGTGATAGGCCGCATGCACCGGCTATGCATGAGACCGGAAGGTCTGCAGAACAGGACAGACAAGGGGTGTTGGGAGACATGCCAAATGCAGTGATTATGCAGGAGACTGTAAGGGGTAATGCGCAAGGCAGACAAGGTGTCTCTGGGGTCAGGCCCGGAGCTGACAGGGGGGTTGCTGGTCACAGGGAGGAGACTTTGGTGGCGGCTATTGCACAAACAGGGTGTGTGAATGAAGAAGTTATAAGGAAGGCTGTGGCTGCTGCGCTTGGGATGTCTGTTGTGGATGGTAGCAAGGAAAAAAGGCGTGTGGGGGAGGAGGCTGGGGGCCCCTCGGGGGTCTCATCCTACGCACAGAGTACTCCCCATATTCCTTTATTTTCCCAGGTTAGCAGTGATTCGTCAGCAGTGCGGATAGATTCCTCAGCTGGTCAACCTCCTTCCGGATCTCAACCTGTCCCTCCAATGGCTGCAGCGGCGGCTGCACAAAGCGGAACTGGAGCAGCTCCTCCTTTGGCCCCGAGTGGTGAGTACTTGCTTGGCACTTCCACACACACTGAACACATGGTACCCTCTAGTGAGTCAGGTTCAGATAGCGATGGGGACCTAGGGTTAGTGGGTAAGGGCCAGAAGGAGATGTTTAGAATGATTAAGAAACTGGTAGCAGCGCAGGTGAAGAGCCAGGCGGCGCAAGCGTCGGGTTCGGCGTTGGTTCCGTTTGTCCCCGGGGTGGGGGCAGTTTTACAGCCCCCCTTGGGGGTGCCAGTGACAAGGAGGGTGGCCTCGCAAGGTGACACTTACCCGTGCTTGGTTCACTCCCTTTATGGGCACCTCAAGGCGAAGGTGGTGAAAAAGATTCAAGATGGTCGCTATGTGAACATCTTTGAACTTTCACCTGAAGCATGTCGTGGGAAAGAGCGGGCAGCAGATGGCATGGGCCCTAAGAAGGTCCAAAGGCCGGAAACATATGAAGAATGGCAGAGGTGCTTCAGAGTCCTCGCAACCTGCTATTTGGATAAATGGCAGACGCAAGGACATAACCTCTTTAAATATGAAGACACTATCGATGATGTCCATGCCAGGTTCAGGGAAGGGGCGTGGCGCGAATATGACATGGCCTTTCGTAGAAAAATGGTAGGGAACCCTATGCTCCACTTTGGGACGCAGGATTTATACCTGTGGTCCAAATTGGGGTTGGAAGGTCAAGCGGGCCAGACACCGGGCCTGCGGACCGGCCCTGTGCGGCCTGGCACCCCGCGTCCGAAGAGACGCGGACGGGAATGCTGGAAGTTTCAGGACAAGCAGTGTGACAGGGGGGGCAAATTGCTCCTTTCGTCACATCTGCAAGTTCTGCAGCGGCCCACACCCAGGAATTGATTGCAACAAGAAGAGAGAGGTTGGCGGAGACAAACAGTCCCAAAGAGGGGCCCCTGGTAACAAGGGCCCCAACGCCTCTTAGGCTTGAGGCCATGACCGTGTGGCTGGCACAGTACCCGGACAGGGGAGTAGCCGACCTCATCCGTCGGGGTTTGGCGGATGGGTTTAGGATACCTGTGTCGGGCCGGGTGGTGGGTTCCTCGTTGCACAGGAACCTGAAATCAGCCTATGAGTTTCCAGGTGTGGTTAGGGACAAATTAGCTAAAGAATTGGCCTTGGGGAGAGTTGTGGGCCCCTTCAAGGCTAACCCCCTCCCGGACCTGGTGGTGTCTCCATTGGGGGTGGTACCAAAGAAGGATTCAGGCAAGTTTCGGCTTATACACCACTTGTCTTACCCCAAAGGGGCATCTGTGAATGATGCCATCGACACCGAGCTTAGTTCGGTGCACTACCAGTCCTTTGATGAGGCATTGGCATTGGTCAGAGATAGGGGTCATGGGGCTTTGATGGCTAAACTGGACATTGAGTCAGCGTTTAGGCTTCTCCCTTTGCACCCGTCGGCCTTCGTGCTGATGGGCATGAAATTTGAAGGGGAATTTTATGTTGATCGTTGCTTGCCCATGGGTTGCTCGTTGTCATGTGCCCTATTTGAAAGTTTCAGTACGTTTCTTCACTGGGTGATATGGAAGGCGTCGGGTGGTGGGGCCGTGGCCCACTACTTGGATGACTTTCTTCTGGTAGGTCGTGCGGACACATCAGAATGTAGGGTTGTAATGGAGGTCATGCATGACATGATGGGCAGGTTTGGTGTCCCTTTGGCGTCAGATAAGACGCAGGGCCCGTGCACTTGTCTCACATTTCTAGGTATAGAAATTGATACAGTGGCTGAGGTATGTCGGCTCCCAGGCGACAAAGTGGTGCGCTTGTTGGGGGCCGTTGAAGCAGTAAAAAGGGCAAATTGGGTGTCCAAAAAAGACCTGCAATCCCTACTTGGTATGCTGAATTTTGCCGGTAGGGTTATCCCCATGGGTAGGGTTTTCAACAGACGGTTGGAAGAGCAATTACGGGGGCCACACGTCGGGGCGCGGCGTTTTAAAGTGTCACAGGACATGAGGGATGACTTAGAAGTTTGGGAAGAATTTTTGAGTCGGTTTAATGGCGTCTGTATTTGGCAGGAAGAGCCCAAGTCAAACCAGTCGTTGCACCTGTTTACAGACGCAGCAGGCAGCCACGGCTATGGGGCTTACTTGAACGGGGCGTGGAGCGCCGCTCCTTGGCCTAGGGAGTGGGTTTCAGCTGGCCTTAACAGGAACCTGACGCTGTTGGAGCTGTTTCCCATTGTGGTAGCAATTGAACTGTGGGGTCCAGCGCTGGCCAACAAATCTGTAGTTTTTTGGTCAGATAATATGAGCGTGGTATACGCCATCAACAGGTTATCGGCTTCTTCCCCGAGGGTAGTCACTTACCTTCGGCACTTGGTGCTGCGCTGCTTGCAGCTTAACATTTGCTTTGTGGCACGTCACGTCCCGGGCGTCCACAATGTGGTTGCAGATGCTTTGTCTAGGTTTAATTGGGAATTATTTAGGCAGGCTGCCCCTCAAGCAGAGCAGAATGGCTTGACATGCCCTCCTTTTCTTTGGCAGATGGCAGAGGCTGGGAAACTGTTATCCCTTTGATTCGGGCTTCAGTGGCGCCTAAGACATGGACAACCTATGTGAGTCACTGGAGGGTGTGGGAACGTTTTGCTGCTAATCAAGGGTTTGAGGTGCACAAGGCATCACAGGTACAGGTCTTAGAGTGGCTGGCTAGTTTGCGGAATGAGGGGACCTCTAGATTGGCTGCACAAAGTAGGCTGGCCGCGATGGCGTTCTTTAATAGAACGTTTGGTATTCAGGATTTTTCGGGGTCATTCTTTGTTAGGCAGGTACTGAAGGGATGGGGTCGCGTTGACCCTCGCCCTCCTGACCACAGGGAGCCCATCACACCTTCTCGTTTGAGGGCGTTGATGGGATGCTTGGGGGAGGTATGCTCCTCTGAGTTCGAAGTTTTGTTGTTCCGCGCGGCATTTGCGTTGGCGTTTGCAGGGGCACTTAGGATTGGGGAGCTAGTGGCGTCATCGTGTTCTGGGGGCGCTGGCGGTATCCTGTGGAAAAATGTACGGCCGGCGGAGAATGGCCTTATGTTACTTATTCCTAGGTCTAAAACGGACCAAGCAGGAAAAGGAGCATGGTTATGCTTGGGCAGGTCAGAGGAGGAGGTGTGTTGCCCAGTGTAGAACTTCGATAAGTTCTGCGCTGTGCGCCCGGCGGGTCCGCTGCAGCTACTCGTACATGAGGATGGGTCATCCTTATCTGCCTTCCAGTTCCGCAGGGTTCTGGCGAGAGCAGCGATGATGGCTGGGTTGGACCCCGCTAATATAGGGTCTCACTCATTTAGAATTGGGGCTGCGACGTCGGCTGCTGCGTGTGGGTCTTCAGGCAAGGAAATTCAGCGGCTGGGTCGCTGGAAGTCGGGCAGGTACAAGTTGTATATCCGGCCGGTGAAGAATTCACGGGGGTCGGAACAATCAACAGCACAGGCACTCAACGCTAGTCAGATGGGCTTTTAGGTCGTGGGGGGGGTGAGAAGGGAGCTCTCGGGCTCTTTAGGTCTGAAGGGGTGGGCGATTTGTATGAGTGTTGCTCAGCATTTATGTCATGTCCTTTCAGGCAGGAATACCCCTTCATCACGTGTTTGGATAGTGGGCCACTCATTTATTCATTGGGCGGCCATCAGGGCGTTGAGGTTACCAGAAGGGCAGCAGCTGGGAATTCCGTGGTCAAGGGCCAATGTGCGTTGGTTGGGACGCAGGGGATTGGCTTGGGATGATTTGCCAGCACTCCTTCAGGATGCTCACAGGAGGTGGGGGAAGCCTCAGATTGTTATTTTGCATGTGGGAGGCAATGACTTGGGTGCTGTCCCGGTGTTGGATCTGATCAGAAAGATGGTGTCTGATTTACGATGGGTGTATGCTTGGCTCCAAGGTGTGCAAGTAGGGTGGTCCAACGTGGTTGCACGGCTGCGATGGAGACATATTGTGACACAAAGGGCGGCATATAATGTCAAGAAAAAAGTTAACCGGGAAGTAGGGAGAGCGGTCACGGCATTGGGCGGCTTTGTGATTCGGCATGACTCAATTACAGCCGACAAGAAGGAGTTATACCGTTCAGACGGTGTTCACCTGGTGGACGCTGGGATTGACATTTTTCTAGCAGACATTAGAAGGAGTCTACTATCAGTTTTATAAAGTTTAGGACAGTTGTGTTTTATGTCACTGTTACATGTTAAGTAAGTTATTGAGTTAATGCTGGTTATGTGTGTATGTGGTGGCGGCAAGAGGGCAGGGAGCTGTTCTCTTGTGGCGGTCGGCTCGGTCCCCCGAAGCGGGTAGAGAGAGATTTGAGTGACATCCTTGGATGGGGGAGGGACGCCTGCCGGGTGCCGGCCTGGGGGGTCCTCCCCCTTACTAATCTTTGGTTGAAGATCTCTACAGTTCTGCAACTATCTCTCTCTGCCATTTTGGGCGCAAGCAACCCGTGCTGCGCTGCAGTCCCCCCGATTGGAGGGTCCGGGCCGGCTGTCAGTAGGGGTTAGGATAAGGAGTAGATGCCGCCACCAATTTTTGCTGAACTTGTTACAAGTTATAAAATTGAAAGTTGCCTGATGCGGCATTTAGCCGTGATAAAGGTTAGGTTAATAAATGCGACCGTGACCGGTATTTTTCCCACATAAATATGTGTTGTGTATTTATTTTGAGTAAGTCTAGATTAATTTAAGACGGAATAGGAGGTTTGCCCCTTATGGAAGTGGAGGGCCCTCTAGTGGGCCTGTAGCGAAATTAAGGGGCAAGGGACTTGAAGTCTGGATGGTTCTAGGTGAAACAATGTTGCAATTGAGGGGGGCGGGGGTTTCTACTCACCTTTAAAGGTTCTTGTTGCAGTAGATCCGGCCTCTTTGTTCCAGTGCACAGACTTCAAGAAGAACTTCCCACCCGCCCAGCCCAGAGAGAGGAGATGCGGCATATTAGTGTAATTTTTAGGGCTTAGTCAGACGCGGCCCGGGTAGGTTTATGTGAACCAGCCCTGTAAGTCCGAGTCTTGTAATTTTAGTTTCCACCACGGATTGGCGTGTTTTACGACTCGCCAGGCGTGGGTGCCTTCTCGGGCTGGAATTGTGTGCCCTAGCTGGCGGTCGGCTCGGTCCCCCGAAGCGGGTAGAGAGAGATTTGAGTGACATCCTTGGATGGGGGAGGGACGCCTGCCGGGTGCCGGCCTGGGGGGTCCTCCCCCTTACTAATCTTTGGTTGAAGATCTCTACAGTTCTGCAACTATCTCTCTCTGCCATTTGGGGGGTCCGGGCCGGCTGTCAGTAGGGGTTAGGATAAGGAGTAGATGCCGCCACCAATTTTTGCTGAACTTGTTACAAGTTATAAAATTGAAAGTTGCCTGATGCGGCATTTAGCCGTGATAAAGGTTAGGTTAATAAATGCGACCGTGACCGGTCTTTTTCCCACATAAATATGTGTTGTGTATTTATTTTGAGTAAGTCTAGATTAATTTAAGACGGAATAGGAGGTTTGCCCCTTATGGAAAAGTGCTGTGTTCCTTAAGGGGTTAAACATTCTTTAGCAAAATTAAAAATAACCAGGAACAAGAATTTAATGAGCAAACACAGATACCACTTAAATTGTAGCATTTAAAGGGACACTAAACCCAATTTTTTTTTCATGATTCAGATAGAGAATTTTAAACAACTTTCCAATTTACTTCTATTATCTATTTTACTTCATTTTTTTAGATATCCTTTGTTGAAGAAAGAGCAATGAACATGGGAGAGCCAATCACACAAGGCATCTTTGTGCAGCAACCAATCAGCAGCTACTGAGTCTATCTAGATATGCTTTTCAGCTAAGAATATCAAAAGAATAAAGCAAATTAGATAATAGAATTAAATTAAAAAGTTTAAAACTGCATGGTCTTTCTAAATCATGAAAGAAAAAAATTTAAGGTTATTAACTAAAGAATTATGATTATACACTCAGTGGCTACTTTAGTAGGTACACCTGTATACCTGCTGATTAATGCAAATATCTAATCAGCCACAGAGAATGGGTTAAATAAAGGTATTCATTTTTGCAATTTCGAATGCTGCTTGAATATTGTGCTAATTAGAGAGTTTTCATCATGAAAAAAAAAACTGTGGCAAAATAAATTAAATAAACAAATGAGAACTCCCCCCCTCAAATTATTGCACCTAAGATGATTCAATAAACAAAGGTAAAATGAATGTTTATAATGTACTCAGTGCCTATATTATGAAGTACACCTGCTCATTAATGCAAATCTAATCAGCCAATCATGTGAGAGCAACTCAAAGCATAAAAGCATGCTGGTATAAACAGGAGGTTCAGCTTCTGTCGCAAACATCAGAATGGGTAAAAAATGTGATCTTTGGATTTAAAATGATCGTTTGTACCAGATGGGGAGGTTTAAATATCTTAGAAATTACTGATATTCTGTTATTGTTGTGCACATTGTACTTCATCCTCTAGGCCAGTGATAGCTAACATTGTCACCCCTGATATTTTTGAACTACATTTCCTATGATGCTCAACTAGACTGCAGAGGGCCTATGCATCATGGGAAATGTAGTTCCAAAACATCTGGGGTGCTAAAGTTAGCCATCACTGCTCTATGCTCTAGAATTTGAAAAAAACAAAAAACACTCAGTGAGTTGTCGTTCCATGGGGTAAAACACTATCACCTAGATTACAAGTTTTGTCGGTAAAGACCTGCGGTGCTGACAAGCCTTTTTTTTTCCAGCGCACCCTTAAGAAAACGCTGGTATTACGAGTTGTCTGAATGGCTGCGTTAGCCTCAGAAAAGTGAGCGCTGAGCATAATTTAGCTCCACTTCAACCCTCAATACCAGCGCTGCTTACGGTAGCGGTAAGCTGGCAAAACGTGCTCGTGCATGATATCCCCATAGCAAACAATGGGGCTGAGCTGGATGAAAAAAAAAACTAACACCTGCAAAAAAGCAGCATTCAGCTCCTAACGCAGCCCCATTGTTTCCTATGGGAAACACTTTCTAAGTCTACACCTAAAACCCTAACATGAACTCTGAGTCTAAAGACCCCTAACCTTACACTTATTAACCCCTAATCTGCCGCCCCCGCTATCGCTGACACCTACATTATATTATTAACCCCTAATCTACCGCTCCGGACACCGCCGCAACCTACATTATAGCTATGAACCCCAAATCTGCTGCCCCTAACATCGCCAACACCTACATTATATTTATTAACCCCTAATCTGCCCCCCCAATGTCGCCGCCACCTACCTACACTTGTTAACCCCTAATCTGCCACTATAATAAATGTATTAACCCCTAAACCGCCACACTCCCGCCTCGTAAACACTATAATACATTTTATTAACCCCTAATCTGCCCTCCTTAACATCGCCGCCACCTACCTACAATTGTTAACCCCTATTCTCCCGTCCCCAACGTCGCCGCTACTATAATAAAGTTATTAACCCCTAAACCTAAGTCTAACTCTAACCCTAACACCCCCTAAATTAAATATAATTTAAATAAAACAAACTAAAATTACTATCATTAAATAAATTAATCCTATTTAAAACTAAATACTTACCTATAAAATAAACCCTAATATAGCTACAATATAACTAATCTTAGCTATTTTAGGATTTATATTTATTTTACAGGCAACTTTGTATTTATTTTAACTAGGTACAATAGCTATTAAATAGTTAATAACTATTTAATAGCTACCTAGTTAAAATAATTACAAAATTACCTGTAAAATAAATCCTAACCTTAGTTAGAATTACACCTAACACTACGCTATCAATTAATTAAATAAATTAACTACAATTATCTAAACTAAAATACAATTAAATAAACTAAACTATAATACAAAAACAAACAAACACATTTTAGGATTTATATTTATTTTACAGGCAACTTTGTATTTATTTTAACTAGGTACAATAGCTATTAAATAGTTAATAACTATTTAATAGCTACCTAGTTAAAATAATTACAAAATTACCTGTAAAAAAAATCCTAACCTAAGTTACAAATACACCTAAAACTACACTATCAATAAATTAATTAAAGAAATTAACTACAATTATCTAAACTAAAATACAATTAAATAAACTAAACTATAATACAAAAAACCCCACTAAATTACAAAAAATAAAAAAATATTACAAAAATTTTAATCTAATTACACCTAATCTAAGCCCCCTAATAAAATAAAAAAGCCCCCCAAAATAATAAAATTCCCTACCTTAAACTAAATTACAAAGTAATCAGTTCTTTTACCAGCCCTTAAAAGGGCCTTTTGCGGGGCCTTGCCCCAAAGTAATCAGCTCTTTTACCTGTAAAAAAAATACAACCCCCCCCAACATTACAACCCACCACCCACACACCCCTACTCTAAAACCCACCCGATCCCCCCTTAAAAAAACCTAACACTACCCCCCTGAAGATCACCCTACCTTGAGCCGTCTTCAGCCAGCCGGCAACCGATGGGACAGAAGAGGACATCCGGACCGGCAGAAGTCTTCATCCTATCCGGGCAGAAGAGGACATCCGGACTGGCAGACATCTTCATCCAGACGGCATATTCTATCTTCATGCTTCCGGAGCGGAGCCATCTTCTATCCATCCAACGCGGAGCCATCCTCTTCTTCCGACAGACTAACGATGAATGAAGGTTCCTTTAAATGACGTCATCCAAGATGGCGTCCCTCGAATTCCGATTGGCTGATAGGATTCTATCAGCCAATCGGAATTAAGGTAGGAAAAATCTGATTGGTTGATTTAATCAGCCAATCGGATTGAAGTTCAATCCGATTGGCTGATTGGATCAGCCAATAGAATTAACCTTGCATTCTATTACCTGATCCAATCAGCCAATCGGATTGAACTTCAATCCGATTGGCTGATTAAATCAACCAATCAGATTTATCCTACCTTAATTCCGATTGGCGAATAGAATCCTATCAGCCAATCGGAATTCGAGGGACGTCATCTTGGATGACTTCATTTAAAGGAACCTTCATTCGTCGTTAGTCAGTCGGAAGAAGAGGATGTCTCTGTGTCGACTGGATAGAAGATGGCTCTGCTCCGGTCCAGAAGGATGAAGATAGAAGATGCCGCCTGGATGAAGAAGTCTGCCGGTCCGGATGTCCTCTTCTGTCCCATCAGTTGCCGGCTGGCTGAAGACGGCTCAAGGTAGGGTGATCTTCAGGGGGGTAGTGTTAGGTTTTTTTAAGGGGGGATCGGGTGGTTTTAGAGTAGGGGTGTGTGGGTGGTGGGATTGTATTTTTTTTTTACAGGTAAAAGAGCTGATTACTTTGAGGCAATGCCCCGCAAAAGGCCATTTTAAGGGCTGGTAAAAGAGCTGATTACTTTGTAATTTAGTATAGGATAGGGAATTTTATTATTTTGGGGGGCTTTTTTATTTTATTAGGGGGCTTAGATTAGGTGTAATTACATTACAATTCTTGTAATATTTTTTTATTTTTTGTAATTTAGTGTTTTTTTGTATTATAGTTTAGTTTATTTAATTGTATTTTAGTTTAGATAATTGTAGTTAATTTCTTTAATTAACTTATTGATAGTGTAGTTTTAGGTGTATTTGTAACTTAGGTTAGGATTTTTTTTACAGGTAATTTTGTAATTATTTTAACTAGGTAGCTATTAAATAGTTATTAACTATTTAATAGCTATTGTACCTAGTTAAAATAAATACAAAGTTGCCTGTAAAATATAAATAAATCCTAAAATAGCTACAATGTAACTATTAGTTATATTGCAGCTATATTAGGGTTTATTTTATAGGTAAGTATTTAGTTTTAAATAGGATTAATTTATTTAATGATAGTAATTTTAGTTCGTTTTATTTAAATTATATTTAACTTAGGGGGGGTGTTAGGGTTAGGGTTAGACTTAGGTTTAGGGGTTAATAACTTTATTATAGTAGCAGCGACGTTGTGGGCGGCAGATTAGGAGTTAATAATTGTAGGTAGGTGGCAGCGATGTTAGGGAGGGCAGATTAGGGGTTAATAAAATTTATTATAGTGTTTGCGAGGCGGGAGTGCTGCGGTTTAGGGGTAAATACATTTATTATAGTGGCGGCGATGTCCAGTCAGCAGATTAGGGGTTAATAATTGTAGGTAGGTGGCGGCGACGTTGGGTGGGGCAGATTAGGGGTTAATAAATATAATATAGGTGTCGGCGATGTTAGGGGCAGCAGATTAGGGGTTCATAGGGATAATGTAGGTAGCGGTGATGTCCGGTCGGAAGATTAGGGGTTAAAAAATTGTATTATAGGATTTGCGATGTGGGGGGCCTCGGTTTAGGGGTTGATAGGTAGTTTAGGGGTGTTAGTGTACTTGATAGCACTGTAGTTAAGAGCTTAATGTTAGCCCATAAAACTCTTAACTACTGACTTTTTTTTGCGGTTGGAGTCTTGGCGGTAGAGGCTGTACCGCTCACTTCTACCGCTCAATTCTTCCAAGACTCGTAATACCAGCGTTAGGCAAATCCCATAGAAAAGATAGGATACACAATTGACGTAAGGGGATTTGCAGTAGCCTCGAGTCGCGGAAACAAAGTGAGCGGTAGACCCTTTCCTGCCTGACTCGTAATACCAACGGGCGTTAAAAAGTAGTGTTAGGACCCCTTAACGCTGCTTTTTAAGGCTAACGCAGAACTCGTAATCTAGGTGTTTGTTAGTGGTCAGAGGACAATGGACAGACATGTTCAGGATAAAAGGAAGACGATACTAACTGAAATAGCCTTACCTTTCAAAATGCAGAAGAGCATTTCTGAAAGCACAACACATCAAAGCTTGAAGTGAATGGGCTAAAGAAGCAGAAGACCACACAATGTTCCACGCTTGTCACCTAAGTGTAAAATAAATGAGCCAATAGTGGACAAAGGCTCATCAATACAATAAAGGATTGGAAATATGTTGCCTGGTCTGATGGATCTTGATTTTGGATGTGACATGCAGATTGTAGGGACAGAGTTTAGAGTAAACAACATGAATCTATCCTGCCTTGTGTCAACAGTTCAAACTGCTTAAGGTAGTGTAATGATGAAGGAAATATTTTCTTGGCATATTTTAGGCCTCTTGATATTATATTTTAACCAATATTTAAATGCCACAGACTACATAAGTATTTTTAGTTACCATGTGCATCCCTTTAACGTAACAGTCTACCTGTCTTCTAATAGCTACTTTCAGCAGGATAATTATCAAAGAAAATTATTTCAGGCTCTTTATACAAACATGACAATACCTTCAGTTTATTTCACAGTCATCAAATTTCAATAAAATAGAGTAATTTTGAGATTTGCTAGAACTTTAGATTTGCAGCATGTATATTCAGCATTCAAGTGTGCAGCTGCTGCTATCATGTCAACATAGACCAGAATACCCAATGAATATTTCCATCACTTTATTGCATACATGCTATGGGGAATTCAGGCTGTTATGAGTGCAACTAAGGACACATACAGAATTAGAAATGTGTATCCCTAATTAAATGGCCACTGAGTGTATGTGTGGCTATGTGGAACAGCTATAAAAAGGGAGCAGGCAAGTATAGGTATGTGTGCCAGCTATTCAAAGGTTTAGTTGTTTCTTCATTAAGTGAGATTGTTTGTTATAAGGATGAATTTTAACAAGGATAAGAACAAAAGAAGAATTAAATGGCCAGAATCACAAAATTGTTAAATAAAACTCTTTTCACTATTGACTCTAGTAGAGAACAGAATATTATATAAAAAAATGTAATTGTGTTCAATCAAGAAAGATGGCATATTGTTAATGATTATATAGTAGATACATTAGTCACATAACAATGTTAAATTTATTGTAGTTAGAAATCTAATAGTGTAATAAAATGTTTTTGAACTTTCAGCCTGGGATTTACCCTAAAGTCAGTGTCTAAAATGAAAATATGAATTTAAAGGTTTCAAAAATAATTTATTGATAAAATTATTTAAATACAAGTTATGGTTAAAAGGGCCTGATAACTGGTTTAACTCACATGGTTGGAATATCAGATAGCATTTCATCTTTACAGTTATACATATTTATTCACATTTTATGTCAGCAAATAATAAATATTTGAACTTATCTTTTTATAAATGTGTGTTTAACTCAGTCTCCTTTATCAATTAAAGTGATTTTTATTTTTATTTAATCTTGTTGACTGCAATAGTAGTTTCCAAATTGAATTTGCATATGTGAACAATGGTATTAAATTTATTATTTTTGCTACTTCTTTTTTTTATTTATTTTTTTGGAGGCATAGAAGAAAAATATATTTTTTTCTATCTATCTGTCTGTTTGTCTATCTATCATCTATCTATCTATCTATCTATCTATCTATCTATCTATCTATCTATCTATCTATCTATCTATCTATCTATCTATCTATCTATCTATCAAGACACACACACATATTTGTTAAATTAACATGAATTTGGTGTACATATAGATTTGTCAAATATGAGCTTTTTATTTTGGGGAAAAACAGGCAATGGTTGATTATATGAAAAGGTTTAAAATCAGAGGAAGTTAAGACATGCTCAGGGTTATGTGGGGCTCACACACAAAAGAAAATCTAAAAGGCAAATAAAAACAGAGGTGCAATTAGGTTATTAACATTAAAAAAAACACTTTTTTTACAGGTAAAAGAGCTGTTTAACTTAGGGCAATGCCCTACAAAAGGCCCTTTTAAGGGCTATTGGTAGTTTATTGTAGGCTAGGGGGTGTTTTTATTTTGGGGGGCTTTTTCATTTTTATAGGGCTATTAGATTAGGTGTAATTGTTTTTATTTTTGATAATTTCTTTTATTATTTTTTGCGATTTTAGTGTTTTTTATTTTTCGTAATTTTAGTGTTTATTTTAATTTTTTGTAATGTTAGATTTTGTTATTTTTTTTTAGCAGGTTTTTTAAATTTGTAAATTAGGATTTTTAATTGGTAGTTTCTTTTTTTTATTAGAATAGTAATGTTAGGTTAATTTATAGTTTAATGTTAGGTTTACTTTTATTTCACAGGTAAGTTTTTATATATTTAGATATAGTTATACTGAAATTTTAATTTAAAATGGGGGGGGTGTTAGGTTTAGGGGTTAATAGTTTAATTTAGTGTTTTGCCTGCAGTTTAGGGTTAATAGGTTTATTTTGTGACGGCGATGTGGGAGGCCGGAGGCTAGGGGTTAATAGGTTTATTTAGTGGCAGCGATGTGGTAGGCCAGAGGTTTAGGGGTTAATAGGTTTATGCTTATTTAGTGGCGGCAATGTTGGAGGCCGGAGGTTTAGGGGTAAATAAATTTATTATAGTGTCGGTAATATTGGGGAGCAGCGGTTTAGGGCTTAATATATTTAAATAGTGTTGGCGATGTGGGTGGGCGGCATATTAGGGGTTAATACATTTTAAATAGTGTCTGTGATGCAGGAGGGTGGAAATGTATGGGTTAATAGGTAGTTTATGGGTGTTAGTATACTTTGTAACATTTTAGTTATGAGTTTTGTGAAATATTATTGTTACACAAAATCCATAACTACTGCTCTCAGATGGCGGTATGGATCATGTCGGTATAGGCTGTAACACAAGCATTTTAGCCTGAATGCTCAACCTGTAATACCGGTGCTATGAAAATCCCGTATTCAAACCTCATTTTTTTGAGTTACAGGCTAAAATGCTTGAATTACAGCTATACAGCCGCAACTCATAATATGCGTTCCTGGCCATTCCACGTGAAATGGCCAAATTTTCAGCGGTATATCTGTACCGCAAAACTCAGAATCTAGCCGAATGTCAATAAATATAAAAGCTGGGATCAGGACAGAATAATCAGATAAGCTAATTCTAGCTTTTAGGTTCCCAATCAAACGTTAAAAGGCATATCAATTTAATAAAAATGAACCTCCCCCAATCCACAACATTTAATAATATAATGCAATCAATTATTTGATGGGGGAGTATAGTTTTAGAATTCTCATGTGCATTAACATAATTTGTTTACTATTCGTTCAGCATTACTATAAAACTAATGCCTGGCTTTCAAGTTATATAAAAAAAAAAGTTTTATGATTCCCTGGTTAGGACATATTTCTGTGTGATGAAGAAGGGATGATTTTGTTAAGAGCTTCTGCGATAAATGTGTTTCTGATTAATTTATGTAATCAGAAATTTTCTTCTTATCAGGAGAATATCTCGAATATGGAGAGGCAATTTTTAACTGCATTAGTGTTATGATCTTTCCCATAAATGACTCTCTTCTATTACTTTATCAGTCTCTAGTCTTACAGGCAGTGCTTCCAACAGAGAATATCAGTGGGATGGATGGAACAGTAGCTTTCTGTGATTCCATTAAAGCAGTAACAACCTCCTCTCTAAATGGCAACACGAGCTTCCAATTGCTAATGTATGAACACCTCCAGAGAGACAAAATACTTACTTCCAACCCTCTCTAAATTAAAGAGGCTTAAAACATGTATTTGCAATAGGTTCTGCAACTAACTGATTACTATAGCTCATAATCTACACATCTTGTCTTTTTTTATATTTTCAAGGTGCTTTTTTAATTCAGAATTTGCCATAAAACTCTGTAAATCAAGATTGTTTCATAATTTTTTAGATAATAATTTCAAATATAAACATTTAACAAAAATACTGTTGTTAACTTTTATTAGATAGCGTTATGAGTGTAACTGTACTGTGTAATGCATCTTTGATGTGACACTTTTTTGCTTTGTGAAACAGTTAACCAGAGATCTGAGGATGCATTATCCAGACGCACATTAACTTTCAACTTTTAATATGAGCGATAAACCTGACGCACGCAAACATCCTCAATAAACCCCTTTTTGCTCACGCGTAACTATTACCGGCCACTCGTAATTTGGTCCTGCAAAATTAAATATACTTTTATGTCCTAGTAAAATAAATGCTAAATATCAGAACATTTGTAACATGGCATTTCCATGACAACAGCTGGTAAAGAAAAAAAGATTCCTTTGTAAGTTAATTTGCAGATTAGTGCATCAGTATATCCAAGGTTTATAGAATGTGTGTGTTTATGTAATGCAGTATAGGACAACACATGTATTGATTGCATCTTTGTACACATTAACAATGTCACTGACAATTAAAGGAACATTATATATAATTTTCAAAATGACGAGTATTTATCAACATTTAAACACTGCATTTTGTAAAGTATTTAAAACTAATTTTGATTTAAAGTTAAATGTTTTCAATGAACCAACAAAAATTATACACATTTTACCCTCAGTGTCTTACAAAGTAATTAAGTTATGTAGAATAGCAATTACCTAGAATAAAATACCTTTGTGAAACTAATAGTTTGTGTGTGTGTGTGTGTGTGTGGGGGGGGGGGGGGGGATGTGCAGCAATATCGCAACTTAAAAACTGCCAAATTCATAAAAATGTGTAAAAAAAAAATAACTTCAAAACATTATAGATCAAACTTCTTTTTCTTCTTTTTATTAAAGTAAACAACACAATACTATAGAAAATGTATAGCAATAAACTGCATGGATTACATATTAAATCTGTTTTCTGCACATATAGCAACATATACTAAACAAATATGTCATAAGTGTTCATTTTTACTAAAGCAATTATAAAATACTTTTAGGCCTGTCATTATTAAACCATCCATTTAAAACCTTCCTATGGGATATACCCATGTTAGCAAATTTTCATTTTTGTATGGTTGGCGGAAAAGAAACTTAAAGGGAAACAAACCTAGCGAACTCAACTATTTTCTTGTGGTAGTAAAATATATAGGGCTAGATTACAAGTGGAGCGCTAATTTAACGTGCTCCCATAAAGGGGCAAATTTGCCCGTTTACGGGTGCACGTTTAATAACCAGCCATTACAAGTTTGAGATAGCACTTTGCACTAGAACTCATTAACCAGAGATCAGATCAAGTTAAAACGTAGCCTTTATTAGCAAATCAGCGCTTTCTTAAAAATGAACAAGCCCATAAAGACAAGCCATCACAACAGTAGTGGCTGCAGATATGTTTAGGCTGTAACTGTAATCATAGCTGTTTTGATTATGGTTACAGCTGAAACATGTCAGTAGCCACTACTGTTGTGATGACCTATTCTTGTGTTCATTGGCTTGTTCATTTTTAAGAAATCACTGTTGTGCTAATAAAGGCTACATTTTACCTTGTCTCCCTGGCTCAGATGTTTCCTTTTGCACATATTACTAAGACCCCAATGTTAAAAGGATTGTCAGATACATGGGAAAATTAAAACGGAAATAAAGAAGCAGCGATCGTAAGACTGAAATCATCCTGATATGATCGATTGATTGACACCCCCTGCTAGCGGCTGATTGGCAGCTTGTGAGCAGGATGCAGCATTGCACATGTATTTCAGTAGAAATGCTTGTGCAATGATAAATGCCAAAAGTGTCAGCAAATCATGTCTGCTCAACCTCTATTAAGGGCTCCATGTACTAAGCAGTCAGCGAGCTACCCGCAACAAATCTCGCGTCCAAACTCGCAAACTGATATGTACAAAGCCGTCAATTATGTAAAAACTCGCATCTTTAAAATTGCGAGCGTACTTATCCGCCATACCTCGCTACCTCTCCATTTTTTACTGTAATTAGACACATTTGACCACCAACTCACCAAAAACGAATGTACTAAAAAATCTATTTGTCCGCTCGCGTCAATCTCCGCCCCCACCTCTTTATTTTTGCCTCGCCACCTTTTAGGTGGCGGGCAAGGTACAAAACAATAGGAAAGCCACTAGACGCCAGTCTATACATATATAAAAGGCAGTAATATCAGCATTGTACTTACATTGTTCATTTCAGCAGCTATGGAGAGAATTCTGTTTTTGTTTATTCTCCGTTTGATGCAAATCCGGGCTAGAAGACAGAATACTGGAAATGTAGCAAATCGATTGGTTAGAAGAAGGAGAGTTCGAGTCCCCCGTGTATTCCTTCCACGGGTTGGTTTGCACGGCCTTTCTGACCGAGAGATCATACAAAGATTCCGGCTTGATCGTGAATCGATATTACACCTGTATCGAGAGATTGAAGATCATTTGGAGCCGATGACTGCTCGTTCACAAGCTATTCCGGGACTTCTGAAACTATTAGCTGCATTGCATTTTTTTGCAACAGGCTCCTTTCAGGCAGTTTATAGCGTCATTATTGGAATGAGTCAATCTGCTTTTTCACGCCACTTATCCAAAGTAATAGGGGCTATGATGGTTATTTTTCATCGATATGTTTGTTTGCCATCTACCCCTGAAGAATGGCAATCTATCAAGTCAAATTTCTATAGGATGGCTGGGATGCCCAATGTCCTAGGTGCCATAGACTGTACCCATGTTGCTGTAAGACCACTTCAAGCTCGTGAGGAGATCTATAAGAATAGAAAGCATTTCCATTCCTTGAATGTCCAGATGGTCTGTGACCCCAACATGAGGATTATCAGTGTCCGTTCTAACTTTCCTGGCTCCTGTCATGATTCTTACATTTTAAGGCAGACTGGGTTATACCGGAAGTTCGAGGACGGAAATATGCCTGACGGATGGCTTCTAGGTAAGCATAACTGGCGTCTAATATGTCTCTCATTTCAATGTACCAAAATTGCGCCCAATTTGTCGACTGTAATCTGTATAGTTTAATTGTATTGTATAGTTCTGAATCTTTATAATTATTCTTATATTAATATTTATATTTATTATATCTTCTATTAGGAGATGGAGGGTACTCATGTACAGAATGGCTGTTGACTCCCTATAACAACCCACAGACCAGAAGTCAAGTACGTTTCAATGAAGCTCACCAATCTACCAGGGGGATTATTGAGAGGACTTTCGGTATTTTGAAAATGCGGTTTCGATGTCTTGATCATTCTGGTGGTGCTATGCAGTATGCACCAGAGAAAGTTGCAAAAATTATATTGGTTTGCTGCATACTGCACAATATTGCAATTAAAAGAGGCTGTCCTTTAGAAGATGAAGATCCAATAGATGCTGATGATTTACCAGAAGAAATATGTGTAGAACAAGCTAATAGGCGTGGAAATGCAACAAGGGACATGGTTTCAGAACAATATTTTGTGTTTGAGGATTAAAGTTTCAGTTGATCAATAAAAAACTTTCTTTATTAACTTGTCTCCATTTTTTTTTTAAGAATTAAGGTTATTAAAAATCACTCATGATAAACAGTTAAATACATAACAGTTGTTGCTCTTCAATTATCAAAGGTTTCAAATAAATAAAGTTTATGATCAAAGTTATTACAGACAATATATTATAGGTAATACATTGTCTTTGTGACATCACACTAGTGTCTACAGCTGCTCTCACTCTTTTACATTATGTGATTATTGTAATGTCATTCATTGTATTGTGTCATTGAATTGTAGCTGTAACAAGCGACAGTATATTCAACAGTGCTTTATGTTATCAGATTGGATTTTTGAGTTAAAAAAGACTTGCTAATTTTATTTGTTTTATTCTAACCTCTATTTTTAACAGCTACTAGGTTTTCCCATATTCAAATAAATACCTTAAGGGCTTACTCTTAGCACTTATTTTCTTAACCTTTATAATATATTTTTGCATTCAAGATTTGTTAAAAGAATAGTGGCATATAGAAAATAATGGCAAAATAAATTATTTTATTACAAAATTAGAATCTTTAAACATTATATATTAACAATTGTAAACCAAAGTAACTTGTAATACATATAAACACATCTGAAAAAAAAGGAAATGTTTAGAAACCAAATAACAATTGTAAACCAAAATAAATTCTAATACATATAAACACATATGAAACAAAGAAAATGTTTAGAAACAAAATAACAATTGTAAACCAAACAACATTTTAATACATATAAACACATCTTAAAAAAATTAAATGTTTAGAAACAAAATAAAAATTGTAAACCAAAATAAATTTTAATACATAAAAACACATCTGAAACAAATAAAATGTTTAGAAACAAAATAACTATTGTAAACCAAAGTAAATTTTAATACATATCAACACATCTGAAACAAAGAAAATGTATAGAAAACAAATATCATTTGTAATAACTATAAACATCGATATTTACAAACCTTCATAAAATACATTAATCTACATATACATTATATTTTTCTCTATTTTTCGGGGATACATATCTATATCAATGCGCTAATGATTGACATAACGATTAATCACGTCATCGTCTAACATGTCGCGTCCTGAACTTTTTGGTGCTGGAGAATTGGTGATATTAGTTTATGCCATGGATAAATATTTCCCTAAACGGATTGGTGGTGTGAGGGGAGTGAGGCAGGAATGCAGAGACAAAATTATATACAAGATGCTGAGAAGAATGCATCGTATTTCAAAAATTAAAAGAACAAGACGACAGTGTCTTAGAAAATATAGTGATTTGAAGAGAAGAGAACCGAAGTACTATAAATCGATTCGAAGATTGATAAGGACATGTAAGTTTCAAAATTATATATGAAATAATTTTTAATAATATAAAAAAAGGGTTTATTTTTGAACTGCGTCATCATTGACGAATCCAGGACAATAATATTTTCTGAGTGTTACTTTGACTATATTAGTATATACAATTGCAAAAAGTTACAAAAGTAAGCATGCAGAACTAAGTTAGTAGATTAAAATTTAACTATATTACTATATACACTTAAAAGGTTAGAAAACTTAGCATACAAAAATGAGTTAGTAGAGTAAAATATAACTATATTAGTATATACCATTGAAACATGCAGAACTGAGTTAGTAGAATAAAATATAAATATATTACTATATAACATTGAAACATGTTAGAAAAGTAAGAATGCAGAACTGAATGTTTTGAAAACAAAAAATTACTTGGAATAATGAAATAAATAAAATTTATTCCAAATTTTTTTTATATATATGTTTATAGATATGAGAAGTAGGAGAATGAAGTGTGCACACCCACCACGCTACTTAAGGTCAATGTTGGTGCAAACACCCAGAAGTGAAGCTCTTTCTCCACCTTTGCCAATAACACTATTGGATATTGAATTATCTCCAAATCCATATGAAATTTGTCATAAAAAGACACAGACAGGTAATGACTTATTATTTAAATTTTAAATCATATATTTTAGGTTTTGGCTTAAAAAGTTTTAGCATGCAATATTAATCAAGTTGCTAATTTACTTCTATTATCATTTTTTTCCTCATTAACTTTCTATCTTTATTTGAAAAAGAAGGCATCTAAGCTAAGGAGCCAGCCAATTTTTGGTTGAGCACCATGGACAGCACTCTTTGATTGGTTCTGTCCAATTAGCAAGTACAACACAGTTGTTTCACCAAAAATGGGCTGGCATCTAAACTTAGATTCTTGCTTTTCAAATAAATATACAAAAAGAATGAAGTAAAATAGAAAGTTTATTTAAATTGCATGCACTATCTGAATCATGAAACTTAGAAATTGGGTTCTATGTCCCTTTTAATGATTATTATTATTGTTTTAAATAATATATACAAGGTTTTTGATTTAATAGTTTTCTATCTTTATCTTTGTAATTTCGTTCATAGATATTACCATGGAAGACATGGAAACTAGTATGGAAATGGAAGAATTTCAAAATCCTGATAGTGTGACAATATTTGAAGCATTGACTTCAGATGATACTCAACCAAGGATAGAAGTTTTACCAACAATGATGTTAGATAAAGGTATGTTTCATACTCAGTAATCTTAAATCTAAGAAAATCCAAGTTTTAACTAATATATATTGTATATTTCAAATAGGAGTTGGCTCAGATGAAAGCTTTAACCCCTTAATGACCACAATGTACCCTGTATGTCACTGGTCGTTAAGGGTTTTTTCAGGACATAATAGCACAAGTCTAACAAGAACAGGCTATTAATGCCCTCCCTCCAGCAGGCTTTGCGGAATAGAGCAGTCTCAACGCTGGTGGCAAGACCGCACTATAAAACAATCACGTCCCAAAAAAATGCCAGCGACATACAGGGTACGTCGCTGGTCCTTAAGGGGTTAAAGGAGTGGACATAAGTGTAGAAGCTAATATAGTAGATAACGTAGATAACAGCACATCAGGAGGTAATATTTGTGATGAAAAACCCTATCATACATTGAATATGTATATGAAAATTGAATTAAAATTTGCTTTGCATTTATTTTTCTACAGATTTATCTTCAACATCAACTATTGAAACTGCAGACAAAAGTACTCAGAGTTGTCTTGAAGATCATGTTAAACAAAAAATTTCTAAAATTAGGGCAACTTTGGGAATGTTAATGAAGCAAGTAGATTTTTTATACCGTAAATATGTAATTTGATTTCATTTTTTGTTTTGTCATGATGATTGTCAGAAGAATGACAATTAATAACTGAGAAAAACTTTTGTGTTGAAGAATCAAAAGTGAGTTTGAATTTATGTAAATAAACTTTTTTTTTGGCCATACAAAAATTTGTCTTTATTAAATAATAACATTTTAAACTTAAAATACACAAAAAATAACTTAGTAAACAATATACAGATTAAAAAAATGAACAGTGACTAAATAATACAAAATGTTCACTCCAGACGTGGCCTCTTTGGGTCTGTTGTACCCTCCCTTTCACTGACAATAGCCAACAGAGATTGTAATGTCCTTTCACTGATGGTTAAAGCTCTGCTAATTTGATGGTTTTTCTCTACATCCATCTGCCTCTGCCACTGGAACATCTCTCTTTGCAGCTGTAATTTCTGCATTTCTATCTCATTCCTTTGCATTTCTATTTCCACATTTTTTTCTGACAGAGCAGCCCAGCGGTCAATATTTGTGTTAATAATATTTTGCATTTCTCTGTGGTCCTCTCTGTATTGCCTTGCCAGTGTCAACATTTCCCTCAATGCAACATCGCCCAATAGTCCTTCTGCCGGTGTATTGTCAATATTTACACCACCTGTTTGCAGTGCAATTGGTGGTGCCTGTGTTTCAACAGGTTCCTCAATGTTTTCTGGTGTGTGAATTTCATCCGGTTGCGCATCTCCCAAATCTTCAAGAATATCTGGAGTCTCACTTCCATCATGCCCTCCTGGTGGTTCATCTTGAATGGGATTTTCCACTATCGGCATGAGATTGATAGTGATCTCCCTTGATGAGTTTTCTTCTTCTAGATCAAGACATAACAAATTGTTAGAAAATAAAAATAAAATGTTATAAAAACACTTGCAGAAATAGAATAGAAGGAGAGAGCAGATACAACCGTCATACACCAATTTAAGTTATATTATATATTTATACATATGTGATACATACCATCAAATAATGGAGATGAATGTCCAGTCAATCGCTGGAAAAGACGTCCCAAATCACCTATAAAAAAATAAATAACATAAAAATAAATAAATAAATAAAATTAAAATGTTTTTTTGTCAATGTAACGATATATTCAAAATTATTAATGGAAATGTATTTTGCAATTAACTGGACACTGAAGCAAAAATAATCTTTTTGAGAATAAGATATATTGCATGGAATTTCTATCAGCTTTCTTATGTAATAATATGATCAATTCTCAAAAAGAAAATAATGATAAATTTTAAAACCATTAGAAAGTTGATTAAAATAGCATGCATGCTCTACACGAATCCTCATTTAAAAAAATTTGTACAGTGTCCCTTTCATGAAAATCTATGATCATTGCTATTTGAACTTCAAATTACATTCCATCTGTAAAAGATCTCGAAATAGAATATGTCAATAATGACATTTGACATTTAAAAAAAAAAAAAAAAAAAAAAAAAAATTGAGAGATAAAAGAGATAAAACACACAACATTGAAATTATTCATTTGTAAAGTACTTACCAGTTGCTCTACCAACACCAGTTTGTGGAGTGCTGGTCCTTAGATCAGGTAGTGTGTCCGCCGAGGAAGTTGTGTGTGTAACATTAGATGATGAGCGTATTAATTGTCCATGTGTAAAACTGGCCGAAGGTCTGGAAACAGCTGCACTGGGTGGTCTTGAAACCGCAGAAGATGAAGTAGAACAAGTGGGCACTTCGTTACTCCTCACAGGCTCTGCTTGTGTTGCTGGCATCGCTTTAAAAAAAAAAAAAAAAAAAAAATTAGGTTTATTTTTATTTCTAGTTGAAACTGAAAGCTAAAAGTGTTAATAATAATAATTACAGCAGTGAATGCAGGCTCAATCATTAAAGGGACATGCCAACCACCTTTTTTTATGATTTGGAAAGAGAATGCAGTTATAAACATCTTTATAATTTACTTATATTATCTAATTTGTTTTATTCTCTTGATATTCTTTGTTGAAAAGCATTTGATTGATGCACAAAGAAGCCTCGTGTGATTGGCTCAACATGCGTATTTATTTTTCTTCAACTAAGAATATCTAGAAAATGAAGCCAAAGAAATAATGGAAGTAATTTGTAATGTTGTTTAAATTTCAATTCTCTATCCGAATCATTAATAAAAGATTTTGGGTTTAGTGGCCCTTTAAAGGGACATGAACAAATATAATTACCTTTACAAATTGCATAAGAAAATGCTTTTTCAAAAATATTTAAATGTATTATGTTTTTGCATTCATTGGATTTTTATACTTTGAGGAAAAGCAAATATATACAGGCACAGTAAATGATCATTGGTTGATGCACATAGATGGTTCATGTGACTGCGTCAACTATGTGCATAGCTATATCTGAAAAAAGTATGTTTATAAAGCGGAGAACAATTTGGAAAGATGTTAACAATAATATTCTATAGTCAAATAACGCAACATGGAAGTCAATAGATCAGAAATTTAAGAAGGCATGTGATCTGGGGTTAGTCTCATGATTAATGTCGGACATACAATATTATTTTAATAGTTTCAAATTACATTATTTCTATTGTCATTATCTCTTTAAGGTTTCTATGCAATACTGGTTTGAAAATAAACACATGGGTGTTATCTTTAGGGATCACTATATTAATAATCAACAAATCTTTAGTTCCGTTAGACCATTAAAAAAAAGGCAGTATAACAACACTATTATTGTACAATCCCTTATACATATATGCGACATAAATGATTACAGTATTTGGGGCCTAAATGGCTTGTACAATCCCTTATACATATATGCGAGATAAATTATTACAGTATTTGGGGCTTAAATGGCTTGTACAATCCCTTATACATATATGCAACATAAATGATTACAGTATTTGGGGCCTAGATGGCCTATATAGATTAGGATACGGAAGCGTAAGAAGTCAGATAATGTTATTTTAAAGAAATATATATTGGAGACAATGACCTATCATAACTTTAAAAAAAACATTTATGTCAACTATGTTGTACATTTACCTCTTAAATCACTGTCACAATCATCCGTTATGCCAGTGATGATCTCTGGTCCCAGACGCTGAACAAGCTTCTGCTCATAATCATTGAGGTCTGCCACATATGCTGGTCCACCTCCGGTAGCACGTGCCGAATTTTTTTCTCTGGCCAATTTAGCTTTGGCGAAGCGTTTAATGTCGTTGTAACGCTTCTTCAGCTGATCGACATCCTTTTTTCCTGGACCCTGGGCACTAACAGCGTCGCTGATCCTTTGCCAGATCTGCTTCCTCCTAGAAAAATTTGTCTGTTTGACACGACATCCAAACAAATAATCATAAGAGTCAATAATCATGTCAATCAAAACGACGTTTTGCTGATGAGAAAAGTGAGGATTCTTGGATTTTGAAGCGGTTTCAGATCCAGATGAAGCCATATCGAAATTGTAAATAAAGATCACAAAAACGAGCGCTCTGTAATTACTCTCCAAAAATTTTGGAACAATAATAAAGTTGTTTAGAAAAGTTGTCCATTTATAGGAGCAAAATTCTATTCCCGCGACTACTATGACGTTCATGACACCTTACATGTCACGTGTTAACAATTGGCCAGACAATTGAACTGAAAGTTAAGTACATCAGCTTAGTCGCGGCGAGCGAGGCGTCAAATTTATCAATATTCCGCCACTGCTCGCGGCGGGCTAGACGTGTCTATTTATTGTGGGATTATTAGTACATAGCTACAGCGGACACCATTTCGCCCGCGGCGAGTAACGGCGAGTTTAGCCGCGTCTAAAATGACGGATGAATTGACGGCTTAGTACATGGAGCCCTAAATCTACCTTTAGAGAGAAGTTAATGCGGTCATGATATCTAAAGTCCTTAAGTAACAGTGCATCAGACTTTCACTTTTCAGCTTTTTCTTTTTTATTTCACGTGTTAAAATTTTACTTTGAACACAGTTACTGCATGAGTGAAATAAAAGTAATTTTGCCCATATTTAGGTAAGTGCACTGGCTTATATTTTACCACTGATGTAAGAGCAGATTAATAAGATCATTTGCAAGTTAGTATTTTTTAATTTAAACAGAAATACTGAAATTATAAATCAATTCAGAAATTGTCAGCTATATTAATGATCCATATCTTAAATTGTTCAATAATAAAATGATTGTAAGGTTATACTTTATTATACCTCTCCTATATTTTCTGATTCTCCAGTGAAAGGTAGGGTTTAAACAGGTACATGTATAAAAGGTTATTGTTTATGCCTTTCATAATAATACATTTCAAATAACAACAAATTTATATATGAGTGGAATTCTTGAATAAGTCCTTAATGTACCATGCAAAAGAAAAAAAAAATACTAAGCAGACCTTCTCCAGGAGAACATAAGCCAATTTGGAATCTGAAGCAGATAAGAGCAATACAACACTCTTGACTTGATAGAATTTTCAGACATTCAGCAAACCGTGAAATGGGGAGAAAGAGAGTGGAGAAAAATCCCTTGCCAATAGATGTATATGTGCTTGTAATAACCATGTTTAACCAGCTGTATGCTAAAGGACAAGAACATGCTAGCTCATTATATCCTCACAGGTTGTTATGCCTTATGCTCATTAACTGTGACTATTGGAATCTGTCATGATTCTTGACACAAATATTGAACCTGTTTTATGTGATTGATGCTTGATTTAGTTCATATTACTTCACTGCTTGTGTTTTGGCAGTGTACTGCATGTGATTTTAGCTATAGTGGGCATAGTCACAGGGTCAATACAGTGGCGGACCTCATGAAAAAAGGGTCCTGGTGCAATAACTTTTTTTGGCCCCCCCTTGTGAAGGTAACGCAAAGGTAAGCAAGTGGGTCTCAAAAGATTTTTGTCAATTTCCAGAAATTTCAAACATGTATAAACATAAAGAGCCAGATTACGAGTGGTACGCGTATTACAAAAGTGTTAGTGTGTATTTAAAGTAAATATTTTACATTCTAATGTTCTGCACATAACAGAATATGTTCTATGTATTTTGAAATAGATATTCCTTTAAATATCAGTATATATCTAATTATATATCTAATTATATATAATCATCTAAGCATAGGTATAGAAATATATTTTACCAAAATGCCATTAGATATTTATAGAAATATGTATTTAAGAATGTATTTTCCGTTTATCTTGCACCATTGACTTCTGTGGGGAATAAGTTAACATGGTCGCAATATTCAAACTATGGCTTTCTGCAAGCGTCAGGTTAGCGCTCATGTGAAAACTTTTTACTTTTAACTTATAATATGCGCATTACCTTGACGCATGCAAAAAGCTTACTTCTAGCTCAACTGTCCTCTCGTAATCTAGCCCAAAGTCTCTAGAAAACACTTAGATATCAACTCTTCAACTAGAAAAATAAAACACTCAAAGGGATATAAAATAGTCTCTTTCTTGGTTGTAATAAACAAAAGCACTAAGCAGTGACTTGTACTTAATAGAAATCATTGCAAAATGTATTATTCATCCCCTTAAAATTATTTTACCTTTTTAATTTATTTTTTTGCATTTATTTCTGCAGTGTCCATTAGTTCATGTCATAGTCAGGTTATGCCCATGCTCAGAAGAGGCATGACCCCATATAGGGCATGCATTACGCACCTTAAGAAAAAGAACAACACACAAGAGAAGTGGGTGTAAAGGCCACAGCCCGCATTTATTAAATATTTAATAAATATAAAACATTTAAATTCAAATAGAATACAAAATTTATAAACCTTTTAACCTGATGAAAACCCCCCGGGGTGCTTGCCCACAGGGATGTACCCTCCACCGACTTTTTACCAGGTACATCCCCCAACACAACTCTCCCGCCTCTTTTGGGAGGTACCAATCTACCTAAACTCATCCCAGAAACAAAGCACCCCCGACAAACGCTGCAACACAACCTAACAAAAGGGGAGGGAACTTTTCCTTGGGATTGCAGGGATGCAAGAGGAAGGACAGCTTCCGCTGACAGCCTTAAGTATTTGGGACCCCTTAGCTCCGCCCACCCCAGCCTACTCCATTTGCCCAAATAGGGGTCATCTACCCCTCCGACGATACTCTCCTCCGGGGCTCCTTGACCCCATATAGGGCATGCATTACGCACCTTAACAAAAAATACAACACACAAGAGAAGTGGGTGTAAAGGCCGCATCCCGCATTTATTAAATATTTAATAAATATAAAACATTTAAATTCAAATAGAATACAAAATGTATAAACCTTTTAACCTGATGAAAACTCCCCCAGGGTGCTTGCCCACAGTGATGTACCCTCCACCGGCTTTTTACCAGGTACATCCCCCAACACAACTCTCCCACCTCTTTAGAGAGGTACCAATCTACCTAAACTCATCCCCGCCACAGGGAGTCACAGACGAGCCGACTCCACATGGGCTAAGGCCTTCAACACCCCCTCTCTGATGTTAAAATTAAAAAGATGTAAACCAACTTCGTTCAGATGAACCCCATCCCTTAGGAAAAAACACTGCCCTGTTTCTCCCTCAAACTCCACATGCAGAATACAAACCCCCCCAATTCTGGAAACAAAACCACTAATTGTCCTTTTGATCTTCTTTTGAGAGGCCTCCAGCTTCTTATGGTCCCAAGCGGCCCTCCACACTGAGCGAGGCTCAATGTCCTACCAAATTATTGTTAAGCTAGGGAACAATTCCCTCAACCTACACAGGTCCCTCCTAATCCTGCCCACCAACTCCTTCTGCGACTGAAACCCCAAATCATTCCCACCCGCATGGATCACCAAAATAGCTGGAGGCCTAAACAATCTTGCATAGTCCACCACCTTTCTCGCCATCTGATCCCACTTCAAACCCCTCACCCTGAACCATCTCAAGAACACTGTCTCCTCAGGAAGATTCAACTGCACTCCTTCCGGTCCTTCACCGCTGCAGCCTTACGGGCCCAATATATATAGGAATGCCCTATAATCCAGCAATGGATCGGACCTGCCACAACAAAGAACAACTTTAAACTTCCAACTCTGGACTAACATATAAACGATAACATCAAGACTTCCAGCCTCCAATTCTTTTAATCGCATTCCCACCTAACCCCATACCGGCCGCCTCCGTATCGGCCCCAATCCAGAAGGAATGGGTACCAAACTCCCCCGCTGGGTAACCCAACTTAGATAATGCCCATCGTAAAACCACCAAAAACTGGAAACGAGACAACACTGAGCCATCCCTGTGCACGAAAAATGGGGGGGCCGGCTGGCCGGACTTCCATAAAAAATGCTAAAAAATGGCTACCGTACACCATGCCCCTCGCATCCCCCCAATCCTGATCCACCTCCCCAACCCCTCCTGATCAGTCTTTGATCTCCTGAGCCATATCCACAACATCCCTCCCTGATGGACACATCACTGGCCTGTAGGTCCCCCCAGGTCCTTTCTATTAGCCCCCACCAGCTCAGATACACAGAAAGCTCCAAAAAATGACACAGAAAATGCTGCCCTAAATAACAACGCCTCAAAGTTCGACGAATACACCTCTCCCAAAACCTCCAATAACCTCACCAAGATGCCAAAAACCACCAGATGCCTCACGTCTTTCCCAACTGTTCTTTTACAAATCCCCTTTACTGCTAACCGGACCCCAAACATCTTAGTTATATCCTCCCAACCCAGCAACTTGAATAGGAACGCCAATGCCGCCATATTCCTCCTCATCACCGATTTTGATAAGCCCTTTTTTCCCCAATCCCCAATCCACTCAACCAGTCCCCGAATCCACCCCTCTCTAGAAGATTCAATGCTTTTCCCTTGCAGAATTTTCAACCACTGCCCCCATGTCCTTACATATGCAACCCAAGTACCTCAAGCTAAAACTCTCCTTGCCACCTTGATCAGATCCACAACTCCAGCATCTCTTGCGGACAGCTGACGCCTTCTTGCTCCGCATCCAGTGCCACTTCCTGAAAACTGGCCCACTGGAAGCGAGAAAGAGCATCAGCAATCACATTTAAACAACCTGGCACATGAACAGCACGAAAATAAACTACCAGTAATGGGAAAAGCTCCAAGAACACCAAATTTTTAGTAAGCCCTTTTTCAGCCCATACCACTGGCCACGACCCTGCACACCAGCTCCCCCCACAATAAACTTTAAAACCGACTGAACCTGCTGCATCCGTGAACAAATGAATCTCTTCATTCGTAACGGCCTTCTCCTGCACCAAAGCCCTCCCATTAAAGTTGTCCAAAAACAGCAACCAAATCCTAAGATCCTCCTTAAGGTCAGCTCCCACGCTTATCCAATGTTGCGGTTCTCTCACCCCAACCGTGGCCAGCGAAAGCCGCCTACAGAAAACCCTCCTCACTGGGATAATTCTGCAAGCAAAATTTAGCTTGCCCACCAGAGATTGTATCGCCCCCTTGATGGAACCCCTCAAATTCACCAGCTTGTCCAGGGGTAAACGACATTCCATCCGAACAGAATCAATCTTAATCCCAAGGAAACTCAACAAAGTTATCGGGTCCTCTGTCTTCTCATGGGCCACAGGGATACCCTCTGTCTTCTCATGGGCCACAGGGATACCAAATTCCTCTGCCACCCCAAAAAAGTGCTCCATCAACTGAACGCGATGCGACCCATCCGCCCCTCCTACAAATAGGAAGTCATCCAAATAATGGACTACTGTCACAAGGCCACAGAGCTGCTTAACTACCCACTCCACAAATGTACTAAACTTCTCGAAGTAAGCACAAGAAATAAAGCACCCCATAGGTAAGCACAGGTCCACATAAAATGCCCCCCGGAAAAAACATCCTAGCAAATGATGACACACCGGGTGCACCGGTAACAGCCGAAAGGCCGCCTCCACATTCACCTTCCCCATCAGTGCACCCTGTCCCGCCTCCCTCACTAAACCAACCACCTTATCAAAGGAAGCATAACGTACCGCTGCCACCTCTGGATCAATACCATCATTCACCGAAGTTCCCTTCGGATACAAGTGATGGATCATATGGAATTGCCCAGCAACTTTTTTGAGCACAACCCCCAATGAAGACACCTGCAGGTTCCCCATCGGAGGGTGCGCAAATGGGCCTGCCATTCTCCCCAGTGCCACCTCTTTGTCCAGTTTGCCTTGGACCACCTCAGGGAATTCCCTGGCTGACTTAAAATTTCCCAAAATTTCCCACCCCCTTTTTCCACAAACGGAATCCAAAACCCCGAACTGAACCCCGTGAGCAACAGCTCTGGGTCACCCGCTTTCCCTCTGACCTTAGCGAACTGTTCTAACCACGGGACCATCCTACTTACCTTCACCGGGGTCTTGGCCCTTAGGAGGGATTTCCCCTGCTTTCCCACTTCCATTACCCCTCTTGAAACATCTGACCCACGGGTGGCTCCCTTCACACCCTGAACATGCGTGCTTATACTTACATCCAGCCCCAAACTTGCACTGCCCCTCATTGTACTGGAAACAAAGACCTTTTCTGATGGCAACTGCAGCTCCCCCACTCAAGCTCCCACTTGCCCCACCACTTGTCGGGCCACCAACCGATCCACTTGGGCCCCAAAGGAACCCAGTAATGGGATCATCAACTCCAACCATACCCCCATATCTCTGTCATCCCACCTCATCACTGGGTCCACTGCCATCCTCTGACGAAACTGCTCGTCATTCTGCCACCAGGCCAAACCCCCATAAGTCCGATAAGCCCCCGCGATTTTGTTATAGTAACAAAACAGTGCAGAGCCAAAATACAGAATGCCTTTGACCAGTTCGTCAATGTCTTTGGTAATTTGCGATACCTCTTCTTCCTCTCGTCTTCCTCCTTCTTCTCTTTGTCGCCCTTCGTGTCTTCCTTGATCTCCAGGACCTGGTCCAACGGCAGAAGAAAAAATATTTCCAGGGAACTCCCTCTTCCATATCTTTTCCTTCACCTCCAGTGCTAGGTGTATCCCCAATGGGGCAATGGAACACAGACATGGCCTACTCATCGCGCTCTCCACTACCTTCACCATATTTCCTGTGGTACCACCAACCAGTGCCCCCAATGACACACCTTGTACCGAGCTGTTACCCCCTGCTCCCGTACTCGCTCCTGTTGCCAGGACTTCTGCACTCGTCCCATCTCCCCATGCCACCGCTATGCTCCCTTGCTGACTTGCCACCTGCCTCTCAAAGCTCGCTAACAAATCCCTCAAGCCACTCACCAGCGAATTCTGAGCCACACCTAAAACATGCTCACCTCCAGCCACACCTACTTTTCTGTTAGCACTCTCACCTGCCATTGATGCCATTGCTGCTCCCGCCGCTCCTGAGTCAACCCCCTTCTGCGCCCCTCTGGCCTCTGTCCGCCCTCTTGGCTTTTTCCCCCTTGGTCTGTTGACACTCCTCCTAGGAGCTGGTTACCTGGACCTCCGCCGTCTGCCACTCCTATCCGCCTCCCTCTCCAATCTCCCCCATGTAGGAGATCACCTCACAGCTCGATGCTTCTCTCTTTCCCTGGGTGAGCGAGGCTTCTCCCGACGCCATTCAGCTCCGGACCTCTGCGGGCTATGGCGCACCAAGATGCTCCTTCCTTGTGACTGTATCTGTGGAGAGGAGACAGTGAGAGCCCTATCCTGTCTTACCCCCCTCCTCGTCCCCCTACCACAAACTTCCCTAGCTTCAGCCCCACACCTATCACAATCTTCCCCACTCCTCCTTCTCCCTCCTTCCTGTTCTGGTGTCAATGAGCAAAGCAAATGCTCCAACCCAGCCAGGTCCCCTACCTGCCGTGCTTCCACTGGTCCAGAAGACGGCTCTTCTCCAGGATCCTCCTCCTCCAGGTCACTGTAAGCGTATTCAATCCACATTGCCTCAGAAAAGTCTGCCCCACTGTCCACCTGATCCTCTGACACACTCCCCACACCTGTAAAAGACATACATGCAATGTTAGGCCCGCCCCTCTCAGCCCTTCCCGCTTGCTGCCCTTGGCCTCCCCCTACTCGACTCCCTCTCTTAGCACCCCTACCCCTCCCCCCAGCTGTGGCCCTATTCCCATTACCTTTCTCCCTCCCTTAGCACTTCAACCCTGACCCCCCAGTATCTAAGCTCATCCCACTGCGACCCAACCTACCAGGTTCCATGACCCCCTTTTCATATGCCCTCCTGATTGACCCATTCCCCACCCCTGCGCTTACTCTTTGAGGCACCCTCTTCCTCTTACCACCTCCTACCCCTTTCCCTCTCACTGCCCCAGCCTCTCCTAACTGGTCCTGATCTCCCATGTGTGCCTGGGGTGAATGATCCCCTGCCGTGTCACCATCCCCCTCGATGATACTCTCCTCTGGGGCTCCTGAATGCAACCTAAGTTATCAGCATGTCTGCTCCCTTATCTAGCTGTAGGCAGGGGCATTACAGTGGGGATTTCTAACAGCTCAGTTTGCAAGAAGAAAGTACGTTTTTTGATGTTTTCTAACACAATCTGTTTCTTTTTATGTTTAATTTGTTTTTTTTGTTTTTTCCTAAATGAGCACTATTTATTATCCCTTTAATTATAGCTTAGATAGAAATTGACCAAGAGGAAAAAATTATTACTTTCAAATAAATCTTAATATTTTCAGCTAGCTCTGATCCAGCATTTGGGCCCCGGTGCCACTGCACCTGCAACAGTTCTACCCCTGGCTCAATAACACTATACTTTTATAAAGGGATTGGGGATTACTATTTTGGATCATTTTAAATGTGGTCAACAATACTGCAGTGCAGCATGTAACGCCAGTAAACTGCCTATTTAGGCCTCAGATTGAGTTTTGTGTACAGTTCTCAACACTATATTTTCCAAAAGGATATAAATAAACTGGAATATGTTCAAAGGAATATGTTCAAAGGAGGGCTATTAACATGGTACATGGTCTAAAAATAAAACTTACAAGGAAGCAGCTCGATCAACTAAATACGCATAGCTTAGAGGAGACAAGAGAGAAGTGGGATTAAACATTAGCGCTGCGGAATCTGTTGATGCTCTACAAATAAATGATAATAATAATAATAATACAAACCTTCAAGTAAAGTGATGGACCTTATAAAGCTGAAAATAGTTTTCACAAAAACAAAGGGTCATTATTTTATGTAGAAGCTTAGTAGATTCATGAGTAAATTGCAGCCAGCACGTCTTCACAGGAGGTTGTTGATTTATGGAATAAATTTCTATATGAGGTGGTAAAGACAAACACTTATCCCAGACTCTTCTATAATGTCTGGGACAAGCATAAGGCTATCCAGCAAACTAATAACCATATATCTCACAGCGCTTCACCAAATGAGTTTCCTTATAGCTCCTTGGAATGAGGGTACCTAACTGACCCTAAACATAAAAAGCAGAAATAACCAAGATCCAAGGAGCGCCTATAATACAAGGCTAAGGATATACTTATAAAAAAAAATTACATTTATTTACCAACAATTAAAACAACAAATTGAAAAAATTAAAAATATGGATCCATATGACATAAACCTTGATGGGTACCGATATTAAAATAATAGGGATTATCTTAAGTCTTTAAATTCCTTAAATTATCTTAAAATATCTTATAACAATATCTTAAATTCCTTATAAAAATACATATCAAGTCTAGACAATATAATATTTCTGTATATTCAAATGAAAAGCTAGTAGTCCAATTATGATTGTCTTCCTGATCCAATTAGTAGGGATAAAAAATAATGAATCATTGAGGGATAGTGAGTTCCTTCTCAGAATTAGTGGGAAATGTGAGAAAATATATTGTAAAAATATCTTGAAAAATATAAAAATACAAATTTATGAAAACTGTGAAATTTGTGAAAACTAAAAATCTGTGTTAGTGATAACAAAGCAAACAGGTAATCAAAACTGGCTAAAAAATGGCTTAAAAATATGAATTAAAAATGGAAAATGTGTAAAAAGTGGAAAATTGCAAAATGAAAAAATAAAATTAAAATGAGAAATGCAAAAATGAAAAAAATGAAAAAATATATATGGAGAAAAAATAAAAATGGTGTATATGTCAGTGAGGTCCAAATGATGAACTTTAGAGTGTAATGTTCCTTCTTAGTTCTGAATCCTCAAAATGTGGTTTTAGAAGCTGGGAAATTGGAGAGAAGATTCAATATTTATCCAAAATGTATACCCTACGGTATTTTTAATGTTAATCATGTGGATGAAAAAGATACAACATGGTGCAATAATGCTAAAATATTGCATGAATAATTAGAATAGAGCTTACCATAAATGTCAACGCGTTTCGGCCCTTCCATAGGCCTTTATCAAGACTATCCAGCAAACTAATTAAGTTTACACTTTATAGGAAATATGGGCAGACTTTATGGTTATGGTTCTTAGCTGCAGTCAAAATGGATGTTCTTATGGTTCTTTGTTTGTTTTTTGTTTTTGTTTTTTAAAGGGTTTTTAAAATAATTTTATGTTATTCCTCTAAACGTTTACTAACCTGATTTTTAACTAATATGTACTACCTGTATCACAACTTGTTTACTAAAATATTATTAGAAGGGACAACGCCATTATCATTCCTAGGTGGCATTGAAATTAACCTTTTGTTTGTTTGTTTGTTTTTTCAGGTGGCCAATGGATGCTCAAAAAAGATTACACTCTGTGGAAGAAACGTACGTCTAGGGTTGTGCTGTTTCTCTCATTCAGAGAGGGATTGCCTGGTATTTCGGGGCTGGACTGTACTGTGAAGTCAGGATCCGACTGATATGCTTCAGGAAAGTTCTTCTCTGTGAAGGGCACAAATTGAGCAAAAAGAGGCTGCTTCTTGGGTGGTAACTAGCCATAGAACAAGTGTCAGGGTTTTTACATGTTTTGTTTGCCATGTGCTGCTGGCAGCCATTTCACTCACCTCTCTTGCAGATTATGGTGCATTAAGGGGGAAGCTGCTCATTTCCTGCACTTCCTTTTATAGTCAGACTGGTGTGCATCATCCGTGTGAGACAGGATGCAGTCTCAGAATTGTGATGTCATCACTTATTATTTAAAGGGCCTCTGTTCAGTATGCTTTGCCTTTGCGTTGTCTCAGACCTGTTTTTGAGAGCTCCTGTATATTACCTGGCTATCTGACTTTGATCCTTGTTCCTGATTCTGGCTCGTCTGACTACTCGCTTTGGCTCCTGACTCGGCTCGTCTGACTACCAGCTCTGGTTTTTTATTCCTGGCTTGTTATTTGACTTGTGGACTTTTTATTATTTTTTGCTATTAATAAAGGTGTGATTATTTTTGCATTTCTTGTCTCAGTCTGATTCCTGGCACCCTGACACTACGCAAAGGCCATGAATCCTGATGGTGCTGATAAGCCACCTTTACCTGCCATAATTTCCAGGATGGATGAACAGGATCACTGCTTGGATCAGTTTGCACTAGCCCTGCAAACCCTGCTGACTCGCACTGCACATTTGGACCAAAATGTCCCGCAAGTTATGGCTGCTGCTGGTTCTGCTGCTGCACCTAGTCCTACCAGGAGCATGTCCGGTTCTGCACCTCTACCTCGGCGATATGGAGGTGATCCTAATCAGTGCAGAGGGTTTTTGAACCAGGTGGGCATTTACTTTGAGATATTACCTCAGGTGTTTCCCTTTGACAGAGCTAAGGTGGGATTTCTCATCTCGTTACTCTCTGACACAGCTCTTGCCTGGGCAAATCCCTTGTGGGAGACTAATAAACCTGTGATTTCAAATTACACTGAATTTGTGGCCTCCTTTCAAAGGGTATTTGATGTTCCGGCTCGCTCCTCCTAACGACTCATGTCCATTCAGCAAGGTACAAGATCTGTTGCTCAGTATGCCATTGAGTTCCGTACACTTGCTGCAGAGGTAGGTTGGAACAATGAAGCCCTTGTTGCCGCCTTCTTTCATGGGCTCTCTGATGCGATTAAAGACAAAGTTGCTGCCAGAGATTTACCAGAGGATCTTGAGGCATTGGTGTCATTTTTATCCTAATTGACATCAGACTAAGTGAGAGGCCCTCTTTCAAGGAGCGCTTGCGGAAGCCTCCTGTTCCGTTGTCTCCTACGTGTTCATTCACACCCATGCCTCTCTTTCCTCCCTTGCCTCCTGGTCCCGAGTCACCAGGTACTGCTGAGCCGATGCAGTTGGGATCCACGCGTCTCTCCATGGCGGAGAGGGCCTTTAGGAGGAGGGAGGGGCTCTGCCTCTATTGTGGGATACAGGGCCACCTTTTTTAGTCTTGTCCTACAAGGCCGGGAAACTCTCACACCTAAGATCCTGTTGGGTGCAGACCTTGGGTGGCTTATCCTCGTCCCCGGAACCGCTAAAGGAGAAACCTTTGTTCATGGTTGTCCTTTCCTGGGTGGACTCCTCCATAGTCACCCAGGCTCTTGTTGACTCTGGTGCTGCAGGCAATTTCATTGACAGTGCTTTTGTATCAAACACTCCATTCCTGTTTTGCCTCGGTCCGTTCCGCTTGCTATTGAGGCCATTGATGGCAGGCCCCTTCAGCCCGCACTCGTTACTCACGAAACTGCTCTGTTATCCATGGCTGTTGGGGCTCTCCATTTTGAAACCCTCCAGTTCCAGGTGATAAACTCTCTGCATTTTCCGGTTGTTCTGGGTGATCCCTGGCTCCAAAAGCACAATCCTAGTCTCGATTGGCGCAGGTCCGAAATGTTGTCGTGGTCTCCGCAATGTATTTCCACTTGTGTTAGGGAACCAGTTATAGTCTTGTGCACTTCTGCAGTGGCCTCGCCCAGTTGGTCTTCGGTCTATTCAATGTTTTTTGGGGTTCGCTAATTACTATAGAAAGTTTATTAAAAACTTTTCTTCCTTGGTCAAACCTATCACAGACATGACCCGTAAAGAGAATGATCCACTCCTTTGGTCACCTTCTGCTATTAAGGCCTTTGATAGTCTTAAGACTGCCTTTGCTGCCGCTCCAGTTCTGGCTCATCCTAACCCTGTCCTGCCTTTCGTTCTTGAGGTCGATGCGTCTGAGGTCGATGCGTAGGTGCCCTCTTGTCTCAACATCCTACGCCTGACGGTTCCTTGCATCCGTGTGGTTTCTTCTCTAAAAAAATTGTTTCCAGCGGAGAGCAATTATGAAATTGGCGAACAGGGAATTACTGGCTATAATTTTTGCACTCAAGGAATGGAGGCATCTTCTCGAGGGTACTAGTGTGCCAGTGCTCATTATTACTGACCACAAGAATTTAACTTATCTTTCTGAAGCAAAACGTTTGTCACCCCGACAGGCCAGATGGGCACTATTTTTGTCTCAGTTTAATTTTGTGGTTTCCTACCTGCCTGGTAGTAAGAATGTTAGGGCTGATGCCCTCTATCAACAATTTTCACCTCTGTCCAAGGAGGAGTCTGTACCTACTCCAGTTATACCTCCTGACCATATTTTGGCTACCATATGTACTAATTTGACTTCTCCCTTGGGGAGGAGATCCTGGCTGCACAAACCAATGCACCTGCTGAGAAACCTTGTGGTAAGTGTTTTGTTCCTGAGAATCTTCGAGCTAAACTTTTGCACACTTACCACTATCCTAAAGCCGCAGGTCACCCAGGCAAGAACCAAATGATTTGGTCTGTCACTTGACAATTCTGATGTCCAGGCCTTCATTCTGATGTTGCTGTGTATGTTGCCTCCTGCTCAGTTTGTGCACAGAATAAGACTCCTCGACGTCTTCCTGTAGGTCTTCTTCAACCTATTGCTAATGGTGAGCATCCATAGACACATCTTTCAATGGACTTCATTGTCGAGCTCCCTGTTTACAATGGCAATACTGTTATCCTTATGGTGGTTGACCATTTTTCTAAAATGTCACATTGCATTCCCTTGAATAAGTTGCCTACTGCTCAGGAGCTTGCTTCAATTTTTGCCCGGGAGGTCTTCCATTTATATGGGTTACCCAAGGAGATAGTGTCGGACTGGAGTAGCCAGTTTGTCTCCAGATTTTGGCGTTCCTTTTGTACTCAAATGTGGATCCAGCTTTCCTTCTCCTCTGCATATCACCCTCAATCCAATGGGGCTGCGGAACTGTCTAATCAAGCTCTGGAACAGTTCCTCCATTGCTATGTCTCAGATCACCACAATAATTAGTCTGAACTGTTACCTTGGACTGAGTTTGCTCATAATATTGTTATTAATGCATTAATCAATAATGCGAATTATGGGTTTCAACCATCCTTGTTGCCCAATTCATTCATATCTCAGAGTATTCCGGCTTTGGAGGAGCATCTCCGGCAACTCCGTTCCACGTGGCTGCAGATTCAGGATTGCCTTCATCGTTCTATGCAACGCCAAAAGTTCCAGGCTGATCGTAGGCATCTGCCCGCGCCTTCCTACTCCCCATTATGTCGGTCCTTTTCGAATACTCCGATGGGTCAATCCTGTGGCTTACACTCTTGACCTTCCTCCTGCAATGCGCATCTCCAATGTTTTTCATGTCTCCCTCTTGAAACCATTGGTTTGTAATCGGTTTACCACTGTGTTGCCTCATCCACGTCCTATCTTTGTTGACAACCATGAGGAGTATGAGGTCAGCAGCATTATTGACTCTCGTATGTCCAGGGACCGCGTACAGTATTTGGTTCACTGGAGGGGCTACGGTCTGGAGGAGTGTTCATGGGTCCTCTTCTCTGATGTTAATTCTCCCACCCTCCTCCGTGCCTTCCATGCCCATTTCCCCAATAAGCCTTTTGTCCTCCCGTGGGGGAGGGGTCATTGAGGGGAGGGTACTGTCAGGGTTTTTACCTGTTTTTTTGCCATGTGCTTCTGGCAGCCATTTAACTCACCTCTCTTGCAGACTATGGTGCATTTTGGGGGATGCTGCTCATTTCCTGCACTTCTTTTTATAGCCAGGCTGGTGTGCATCATCTGTGTGAGACAGGATGCAGTCTCAGAATTGTGATGTCATCACTTATTATTTAAAGGGCCTCTGTTCAGTATGCTTTGCCTTTGCGTTGTCTCAGACCTGTTTTTGAGAGCTCCTGTATATTACCTGGCTATCTGACGTCCCTCCTGGTTCCTGATCCCTGGCTTGTTCCTGACTCTGCTGTTCTCCTTGTTCCTGATTCCGGCTCGTCTGACTACTCGCTTTGGCTCCTGACTCGGCTCGTCTGACTACCAGCTCTAGTTTTTGATTACTGGCTTGTTATTTGACTTGTGGACTTTTTATTATTTTTTGCTCTGTCTGATTCCTGGCACCCTCAGTCTGATTCCTGGCACCCTTACAACAAGCTATTATGCTATTGCTTGTTCTCAGGTTGAGCGCTTCTCTCTTTTTATTTATGCAAATTATGACACTTGGGGAAGTCTCCCTAAGTGTGATGTGGGAATCTAGACGTGGACCCATTGCTCAGTGTGCCTAGAGGGATATGGCTGCACCTCACTGACGAGGCCCACAATAGGCCGAAACATACGTCTGGGGTTTTGCTGTTTCTCTGGTTCAGAGAGGGATTGCCTGGTATTTAGGGGCTGGACTTTACTGTGAAGTCAGGATCAGACTGATATGCTTCAGGAAAGTTCTTCTCTGTGAAAGGCACATGTTGAGCAAAAAGAGGCTGCTTCTTGGGTGGTAACTAGCCATAGAGCAAGCTATTATGCTATTCTTCGTTCTCAGGTTGAGCTCTCTTTTTATTTATACACTCTGTAACTGTTCACAAAAGTATTTGCTTTTGTTTTCAGCTCAAATAGAAGTCAGTCAACAGTACCTGTTTAAGGGACACTCAAGTAAAAATAAATCTACTGCTTTTTTGAAATTCAGAGTGAGTGTTATTGCATTTTCTTTTTGTTATGCACTTGTTAATTATGCAGTTCTATTCTATTTAGTGGTCCTTTAAATGTTAATTTTTGTTTAGTTCACAGTGTAGCCTGTAACAAATTTCAGCTAGCTAATTGATGTAAAAGGGATATTGTACTGCAAAAATTATATACTCCTCTAATTGGCTCAAACATGCAATTTAATATTAATAACCCTGAAAGTCTGTGCTTAACCCACACAAAGGAGTGAAATACATTTATAATGTACAACTTTGAAGTTGCAGAGAACTGAGGTCCCAGAGCAGGAAATAGACAGTAAGAAAATTTGCGGCAGTAGCTGCACAACTGGTTGGTTCACAAGCCATATCTGCTTGGGACTGGAACTTCTCTGGGGTTGATAGCGGTTCATTAAAGGGACATGAAACCCCAAATTTTTTATTCATGATTCAGATAAATAATACATTTTTAAACAACTTTCCAATTCACTTCTATTATTTAATTTGCTTCCTTCTCTTGTTATCCTTTGCTAAAAGGTTTAAATGTCAATCAATAAAATCATAGGAATATTTAAGAATGTTGTTGAATTATTTAAAAAGTAACTAAAATGAATAAATATTATATATTAAAGTAAAAAATAATTCATAAATATAGATAAAGAAAAATATAATAACTAAACAAAAAAGTCTGACACATATGTGAACTAAATAGTTTATTAACCCCCTTAACGACCAGCACCCTACCCTTTAAATAAATTTTAGTCTGAAATTCAATGTCCTTAAGGGCTTAATGACTTTGACATATATCTATGTGTCTATTGCAGCTGAATCAATCACAAGTGAAAGTTGCAAACACAAAACAACATTTTTACACCACCGGGTTAGAATTGCTAACAAACGTTCACAGAGACACTGACTTCTTGGAAAAGTAAAGAGTTTCAGAAAGTTAAAGGGACAGTAAAGTCAAAACTCAAATTGCATGATATTTCTGAATCTTGAAAGTATATACAACTTTCCAATTTACTTCTCTTATCTAATATGTTTTTTCTCTTGGAATCCTTTGTTGAAAAGCATACCTAGCTAGGCTTAGGAGCCGCATTACTGGTAGCTCTCTGCTGATTGGTGGCTGCACATATACTGTATGTCTCCTATCAAGAGAAAGCTGCATATATTTTACACCAGCTTTATAAAAGAATGCTTTTTGGCTTGCAAAGTAATTACACCCCTGGAGTGCCACTATTGAAGGATCTATTAGATTTTTTGAGTGTTTTCATGAAAATAACTAAGGTTGTTTCAAAACCTTGTATTGCAAATATACGGCTAGATTTAGAGTTTGGCGTTAGCCGTCAAAACCAGCGTTAGAGGCTCCTAACGCTGGTTTTGGGCTACCGCTGGTATTTAGAGTCAGTCAGGAAAGGGTCTAACGCTCACTTTGCAGCCGCGACTTTTCCATATCGCAGATCCCCCTACGCCATTTGCGTATCCTATCTTTTCAATGGGATCTTTCTAACGCCGGTATTTAGAGTCGTGGCTGAAGTGAGCGTTAGAAATCTAACGACAAATCTCCAGCCGCAGAAAAAAGTCAGTAGTTAAGAGCTTTTTGGTCTAACGCCGGTTTATAAAGCTCTTAACTACTGTGCTCTAACATACACTAACACCCATAAACTACCTATTCAGAATTTTCCTACCTTAATTCCGATTGGCTGATAGAATCCTATCAGCCAATCAGAATTCGAGGGACGCCATCTTGGATGACGTCCCTTAAAGGAACCGTCATTCGTCGGGAAGTCGTCGGTGAAGATGGATGTTCCGCGTTGGCGGGATCAACATGGATCCGGAAGAAAGAAGATTGAAGATGCCGCTTGATAGAAGACTTCAGCAGGATCATGGACCTCTTCAGCTCCCGTTTGGATGAAGACTTCAGTCGGATCATGGACCTCTTCAGCTCCCGCTTGGATCAAGACTTCAGCCGGATCATGGACATTTTCAGCCCCCCGCTTGGCTTGGATGAAGACTTCGGAGGCTCCTCAGGACTGATCAGTGAACCCGGTGTGGTGAAGACAAGTTAGGGAGATCTTCAGGGGCTTAGTGTTAGGTTTATTTAAGGGGGGTTTGGGTTAGATTAGGGGTATGTGGGTGGTGGGTTGTAATGTTGGGGGGGTATTGTATGTTTTTTTTTTACAGGCAAAAGAGCTGAATTCTTTGGGGCGTGTCCCTTAAAAGGCCCTTTTCAGGGCTGGTAAGGTAAAAGAGCTTTTCTATTTTAATTTTAGAATAGGGTAGGGCATTTTTTTATTTTGGGGGTCTCTGTTATTTTATTAGGGGGCTTAGAGTAGTTGTAATTAGTTTAAAATTGTTGTAATATTTTTCTAATGTTTGTAAATATTTTTTTATTTTTTGTAACTTAGTTCTTTTTTATTTTTTGTACTTTAGTTAGTTTATTTAATTGTATTTATTTGTAGGTATTGTTTTTAATTAATTTATTGATAGTGTAGTGTTAGGTTTAATTGTAGATACTTGTAGATATTTTATTTAATTAATTTATTGATAGTGTAGTGTTAGGTTTAATTGTAACTTAGGTTAGGATTTATTTTACAGGTAATTTTGTAATTATTTTAACTAGGTAACTATTAAATATTTATTAACTATTTAATAGCTATTGTACCTGGTTAAAATAAATACAAAGTTGCCTGTAAAATAAATATTAATCCTAAAATAGCTACAATATAATTATAATTTATATTGTAGATATATTAGGGTTTATTTTACAGGTAAGTATTTAGCTTTAAATAGGATTAATTTAATTAATAAGAGTTAATTTATTTGTTAGATTTAAATTATATTTAACTTAGGGGGGAGTTAGTGTTAGGGTTAGACTTAGCTTTAGGGGTTAATACATTTATTAGAGTAGCGGTGAGGTCCGGTCGGCAGATTAGGGGTTAATAATTGTAGGTAGGTGGCGGCGATGTTGGGGGGGCAGATTAGGGGTTAATAAATATAATATAGGGTTCGGCGGTGTTAGGGACAGCAGATTAGGGGTACATAGGTATAATGTAGGTTACGGCGGTGTACGGAGCGGCAGATTAAGGGTAAATAATAATATGCAGGGGTCAGCGATAGCGGGGGCGGCAGATTAGGGGTTAATAAGTGTAAGATTAGGGGTGTTTAGACTCGGGGTACATGTTAGGGTGTTAGGTGCAGACATAGGAAGTGTTTCTCCATAGGAAACAATGGGGCTACGTAAGGAGCTGAACGCTGCTTTTTTGCAGGTGTTTGGGTTTTTTTCAGCTCAAACTGCCCCATTGTTTCCTATGGGGGAATCGCGCACAAGCACGTTTTTGAAGCTGGCCGCGTCCGTAAGCACCGCTGGTATTGAGAGTTGCAGTGGCGGTAAATTATGCTCTACGCTCCTTTTTTGGAGCCTAACGTAGCCATTCTGTGAACTCTAAATACCAGCGGTATTTAAAAGGTGCGGGAGAAAAAAAACATGCGTTAGCTACGCGGGTCATTACCGACAAAACTCTAAATCTAGGCGATAGTGTTGCGTCCCTTTCTTCAGTTCAAATTCTTGCAACCATTGTCACACAACAGTAAAATAGAGAGTGAGCCACACTCTTTTCCAGCCATGTCCTTTAACATTCCTGTCTTGATCTTCTATATGGAGGAAGGAAACCATGAGATGAAAGACGCCAACTCTGTAATGCCACCTGCTATATTTCAATTCTGTTACTTGAGCTCTAGATATTAGATCAGATCTGTTTCAGAAGCCAATCACATCCTGCCAATGATATGTATGCTAATCAACAAAGATTACCAATCGTCAACACAGAACATTGTTTTAAAAAGAGCACTTTACTAAATAGAATAATGCATTCTGGGAGAAATAGTAATAATGGTGTTATTTATAAATACATAATTCCAAGACAAATATATATTACATCTAAAAAGGAAAACAGATCTGGGGTATTCTTTTTAAAATTAATCAAGATATTTAAGGGATAGTCTAGTCAAAATTAAACTTTCATGATTCAGCAATTTTCTTATTTACCATATTATCAATTTTTCTTCGTTCTCTTGGTATCTTTATTTGAAAAAGCAAGAATGTAAGCTTAGGAGCCATCCCATTTTTGATTCAGCGCCTGGGTAGTACTTGCTGATTGGTGTCTAGATGTAGCCACTAATCAGCAAGCCCTACCCAGCAGTTCTGAATCAAAAATGGGCTGAGTCCTAAGCTTACATTTCACCTTTTTCAAATACAGATATCAAGAGAACGAAGGAAAAATGATAATAGGAGAACATTAGAAAGTTGCCTAAAGTTGCCTGCTCTATCTGAATCATGAAAGTTTAATGTTGACTAGACTAATCCTTTAAATAAACATAAACTCAAAGATTATGAATCATAATGCATATGAAAGTGCGGCATTTAAATGAGTAAGCAAAAATGACTCAAATTGTTATTGAAACTGACAGGAAATGCATAGCTGTGCACAACTACTGCTGAAAGATTAATGGCTGAATCGCTGATAAGGGCAACTACTACTGCTCCAGGGGCACGCAGCCTACCAAATGTTGTTTTGGAAAGCAACAGAACATGCATTAAAAAAATAAAAATGAAAAATGTAAACTACTCTTTTAGATGAAGCAATCACAAAATGATTTAATGTCCTTTGTATTTGTATATTAAATTACCATAATTATGGGGGCGTGTCCAAGCAGCAGCCATGCTAGCACGGAAAAATGGGAGCTCCTCTCTTCTTCTACCAAGTTCAATGGTTATTTTGACCTAGAGGAACCATTACCATCCTTTATACAGAGTACAAGATGTGTTATCATCTACCGCACTGATTGATATCGATATGGTACAAATTACTTAGCGAGGAGCTCTATTTTAGACTGATGACAATAGTGGCTGCTGCCTATGCTCTCTTCCCTCTACCACCAGCTTCCTCACACCATGCCAGGATAGCAACAGATCGTATCCAATAGTGGTGCTTGCTATCCTCCCTTCAAATTTCTTCACTTCCGAGAACTGATTATGGCGATGCTGGCGGCATTCAAGGGTGCCATTGAGGGCCTCTGTGCGTGCATGGATTTACAATTCCACTCCCTCAAGCAGGAGATTGCCGCCCTAAACTTACAAGCTACCGCAGTTGACCCAGCCTATACCAGGGGAAATTTACACCCCCATCTGTCCCTTACCGTACAAGACACATCGATGACCCAGCATCTGGTTAGTGCAGTAGCCCCAGCTCCGGATGAGACGTCTTCTCTTCACTCGGCAGTATCTCTCAGAAGCGACCGCAACTCAGAGGGTCCCAGCAACTGAATGGGTATAGCAGCTGCACTAGCACAACAGAGGAGTGCAACGGTAGAACCATCCCTACAAACAGGGGTCTATGCTGTCAACACAGGTCCTCAACTTGCTTCAAAGATCCCACCTGAAGCCCCTACCAGGATGTGGTACGAATTCGGGTTTGTGAACAAAAGCTGGCCTGGCGCAATACCTACAGTGCTGCTGTACACAGCCCACATTAAAATGAAGATCCCAATGAAAGCAACAATCGAGCGGCAGATAAGACTTATTGCATCCTTCTCCCAGAGTGCTAGAGACTTTTCCAGACCAATGCAGAAATCTGGTATGGGCTAGTTTATTGTCTCTTCTGGGATGTACTTGCTGAGCCTTATGCTAGGAGTCACTCATGTTATATATATCTTGTTTATTCTTTTATTCTTTCAACAATTTGATATTACTGCACACAGAGTTTCTGTTAGGCTGTTAACGGCATGGACATGCTAGCTGCTAATGCTCATTGTTATTTTTAGTTATAATTTGATATTGTGACACTTTTATCTGTTGAATGTTTCTTGCTCATCTACACTTTTGTATCTGGAGATTGATAATTTTTCCCATGACTACTTATTTACAACTTTAAGCTGGTAAGGTAGGGAATAGTCACATGTGTAGAAGGCCTTGTTATGATACAGAGCTATATCTCTCTTACTCTACAGGTTAAATCTCTCTTTTGCTATTTGGAAGGATGAGACTGATCCCTTTAAGCACCGCTGCTCATTTCCTAGCTACAATGCAGTGCTATTGTGACAAAACTCATGGAAATCTTGTTAACCAGTTTAATGTTCATAATATTTCATGTACTGAGTTATAGGCACGCCCCATTATATATATTAGATTGCAGTGGTATCGTAACACATGCTGTTTAACATTGACATATGTTTTTATTAACTACCTTTGTAGTGCTCCTATTGCTATTAGGTATGTTCAACAATAGTTCTTTACATTTATTACCTGAGTTGTATATAACCTCAATTATATACTCATCTATTTTGGCTTGTGTATTGGACTGGGAAGGTAGGCTCTAGACACTTCTTAATCATAGTGGTGATTGTAGTGACCCCCTTAACTTATTACTCACTTCTAATTTGCAGAGAGAAATGTTTCCATAACCAGCTCTGTATTGGTTTTAATCTTACCAAATGGCATCTAATAAGGGACCCTCATCTATTTTTTTAGCCTTATGCTCCAATGATTCAGAAGAACCTATTAAGACTTCCCTGATCTTCAACACCTGCATCAGCATTAAACATAAGCCGTAACAAACACACATAATGCCAATATCTACATTTTACTTGTCCTCCTCTATATATCTCCATTTGCTCAGTAACCAATCCTCAAACATATATATACATGCCTTCTATTCTACTTACATTTAGGAAACTTAGTGTCACTGCCCAGGACTAAGTAGTAAACCTTGGATCTGCTATTGCTCAAACTGCTTATAGATATACATAAGCCCAACAATGCATATCATATATCGAAGAGGTTAGTTATGCTGGATCGTGAAGCCCACGCCCCCCACCCCCCCCCCACCCCCCCTTCCCCTTTCACTTCAAGCGGCTCTGGCCCGCTGACCACCCTTACTAAAAAAAAAAACCTATAGCCCATACAACCCCACCAGTGGGTGTGAAATGTAAGTGGCTAAACTCATAGGCAAAACCCCAATTTGGAGCCACTTACATTTCACACCCACCGGTTTCAAGCAACCTGGAATCTATCCACCTGTGCATTGTAACCCATTGTTTTTATAAATAGAGTGTGCATAAGCGCTCCTAGCATTTACATATTAGAAGTTTTATGCGATAGACATTATTTGTTAGGTTTTTGTTGTTATTAATTGTTCTACAAGCATTTTTCAATTGTTCCATGTGTTTCAATATATATTTTAAAGTGTAACATGGATCCATGACTAATTGTTGTATAATTTTAAATGTACCAACTTTTTTATCTTATGTATTAAATCATATTATTTCAACCTATTGTTACCTTTGGTATTTGACTATCTGCCATAGACCCTGCCTACGTTGTTTGGCGCTCTGATATCCAATCTTAAAATTTGTACTCAGATTACCTAACAAACAATACCCAACCTAATGGATGCTTCACATAAGCTAATATCTGCATCCTGCCTAAACCTGACAGAAATCCCAACCTCACTTCTTCTTATAGGCTATTATCACTGCTTAACAGTGATTATAAGATTCTACTAAAAATACTGGCGGACAGGTTGGTATTGTTTCTTCCCACACTGGTTTACCCTGACCAAACAGGTTTTGTCACGGGACGCTCCTCTGTAGTTAACATAAGAAAAACCCTGGCAATATCTGCCGACTATTGGTACGATGCACGCTCACACATTCAAGTCTTTCAGATGTCTGTCTATTGTCATTAGACATCGAAAAAGCTTTCGACAGGATCGAATGGGATCACCTATACACATCCATGGAACACTTCGGCATAACTGGCACATTTTTCAATCTCATACAAAAACTATACACTTCCCCTAAAGCATCAATAAAAATAAATGGAGGATTGTCCTCACCTTTCAGTTTACAAAGAGGGACCCGACAGGGATGACCCCTTTCCAATTTACTCTTCAATATGGCTATAGAGCCACTAGCCTGCTACATAAGACAACATAGTGAAGGGATAGATATCAAGGGTCACAGACAACATCTCTCGTTGCACGCTGATGACCGCCTCCTATTTACCAGTAATCCAGAATCCAATGTACCCAAACTCCTTGATATCATTGGCATGTTCGGTACTTTTTCAGGTTACAAAATTAATAAAGATAAATCGGAGGTCACTTAGCTTAAAAATTCAAAACATAATACACTCAAAAACACCGGCCTCCTAGGAGGCCTTAGTTGCACCCTATTTTCTCGAGGCTCTACTACATCAGGCTCATTTTAAATCCCCTCAAATAAAAATAATACCTTGCAAATAAACCATATACAATATCTTACTAGCTTGGAAGACAATTTGCCAGAGTCTTCATATTGAATATAAAATCTCACAATATCTTCCAATAAGGGGTAATCCACAGTTTGAAAGTGGCTTTGAATCCCATGCTTTTAAGGTCTGGTCTCAAAAAGGACTTAGTTTTATTACACAATTAATAGATAAGCAGACTAATGCTGTTTTATGCCCTTCAATTTTCTAGCGCGAGAATATGGTCTAGAGGGAAAACAATTATTTGCCTATTTACAAATTTGACACAGTCAGATTCCGAGTTTTGCGTTATCAGTGGCTCGGTACTAACTTGCAATTTATTTCCATCACTCACCTTTAATAGCGCTGCTATTACAGGTTTTCCAAAAACCTGTGTTTGTGGGCAATATGGCAGCGTTGAGCTCCATACAGCACATAAATACCAGCGCTGCTTTGAGCTGCTATTACGCCGGCTAAAAAAAAGCCTAACACCTGCAATAATGTATTGCAGCCCCATTGATTCCTATGGGGAAATAAAATTTATGTTTAAACCTAACACCCTAACATAAACCCTGAGTCTAAACACCCCTAATCTGTCGCCCCCGACATTGCCAACACCTACCTACACTTATTAACCCCCAATCTTCTGCCCCAACGTCGCTGCCACCACTATACTAAAGGTATTAACCCCTAAACCTCTTGCCTCCCACATCAGTAACACTAAATAAATATATTAACCCCTAAACCAAAGTCTAACCCTAACACCCCTAACTTTAATATAATTAAAATAAATCTAAATACAAATTACTATTATTACCTAAATAATTCCTATTTAAGACTAAATACTTACCTGTAAAATAAACCCTAAGCTAGCTACAATATAACTAATAGTTACATCGTATCTATCTAAGGTTTTATTTTTATGCTAAAGATAAGTTTGAATTTATTTTAACTAGGTAGACTAGTTAGTAAATAGTTATTACCTACCTTAACTTACCTGTAAAATAAAACCTAACCTGTGTTACACTAAAATTAAATACATTAAATTACAATTTTTTTATCTAAATTACAAAAAATAATAAACACTAAATTACACAAAATAAAAAAGAAATTATCAAATATTTAAGCTAATTAACCTAATCTAATATCCCTATCAAAATTAAAAAGCCCACCCAAAAAAAAAAAAAAAACCCTAGCCTACACTAAACTGCCAAGGGCCCTTAAAGGGGCCTTTTGCGGGGCATTGCCCCAAAGAAATCAGCTCTTTTACCTGTAAAACAAAATACAAACAACCCCCCAACAGTAAAACCAACCACCCACACAACCAACCCCCCCAAATAAAACCTACCTAAAAAAACCTAAGCTCCACATTGCCCTGAAAAGGGCATTTGGATGGCCATTGCCCTTAAAAGGGCATTTAGCTCTTTTACGGCGCCCAAAGTCCCTAATCTAAAAATAAAACCCACCCAATAAACCCTTTAAAAAAAACTAACACTGACCCCCCCAGATCCACTTACAGTTTTTGAAGACTGGACCTCCATCCTCTTCCAGCCAGGAGAAGTCTTCATCCAAGTGGCAAGAAGTCCTCAACAAATCCAGGAAAAGTCTTCATCCAAGAGGCAAGAAGTCATCCTCCAGGCGGGCAGAAGTCTTCATCCAGATGGCATCTTCTATCTTCATCGTTCCGATGCAGAGCGGCTCCATCTTCAAGACTGATTGGAACAGCCAATGGAATGTGAGCTCAATCCTATTGGTTGATTGAATCAGCCAATAGGATTAAAGCTCAATCCTATTGGCTGATTGCATCAACCAATAGGATTTTTTACCAATCGGAATTCAAGGGATGCCATCTTGGATGACATCATTTAAAGGAAACATCATTCTTCAATAGCCAGTGAAAGAAGAGAATGCTTCGCGCCACATGTCTTGAAGATGGAGCCGCTCCGCGTCGGATGGATGAATATAGAAGATGTTGCCTGGATTAAGACTTCTGCCTGCCTGGAGGACGACTTCTTGCCACTTGGATGAAGACTTCTCCTGGCTTTGTTGAGGACTTCTTGCCACTTGGATGAAGACTTCTCCCGGTTGGATGAGGATGGATGTCCAGTCTTCAAAAACTGTAAGTGGATCTTTGGGGGTTAGTGTTAGTTTTTTTTAAAGGGTTTATTGGGTGGGTTTTAGTTTTAGATTATGGACTTTGGGCACTGTAAAAGAGCTAAATGCCCTTTTAAGGACAATGCCCATCCAAATGCCTTTTTCAGGGCAATGGGGAGCTTAGGTTTTTTAGGTAGGTTTTTATTTGGGGGGGTTGGTTGGGTGGGTGATGGGTTTTACTGTTGGGTGGTTGTTTGTATTTTCTTTTACAGGTTTTTTTTTGTAATTTAGATAAATGTTTTTTTTTAATTTAATTTATTTAATTTTAGTGTAATGGTAGGTTTTAGTGTAACACAGGTTAGGTTTTATTTTACATGTAACTTATAACTATTTAATAACTAATCTACATAGTTAAAATAAATACAAACTTACCTGTGAAATAAAAATAAAACATAAACAAGATACAATATAACTATTAGTTATATTGTAGCTAGCTTAGGTTTTATTTTACAGGTATTTATTTAGTTTTAAATAGGAATAATTTAGGTACTAATTATAATTTTTTATTTGGAATTATTTTAATTATGTTAAAGTTAGTGGGTGTTAGGGTTAGGGTTACGTTAGGGTTAGGGTTAGACTTAGGGTTAGTTTTAGGGGTTAATAACTTTAGTATAGTGGCGGCGACATTGGGGCTGCAGATTAGGGGTTAATAAGTGTAGTTAGGGGGCAGCAATGTTAATAACAGTAATGTAGGTTGCGGCGATGTTAGGAACAGCAGATTAGGGGTTAATAAGTGTATGTAGGTGGCGACGACATTGGGGGCAGCAGATTAGGGGTTAATAATATTTAACTAGTGTTTGCAATGCGGGAGTGCGGCCGTGTAGGGGTTACTATGTTTATTATAGTGGCGGCGATGTCCGCAGCAGCAGATTAGGGGTTAATAATTTTATTTTAGTGTTTACAATGTGTGAGGGCCTCAGTTTAGGGGTTAATAGGTAGTTTATGGGTGTTAGTGTACTTTGTAACACTTTAGTTATGAGTTTTATGCTACAGCTTTGTAAGGTAAAACCCATAACTACTGACTTTCAGATGACGGTACAGATCTTGTAGTTATAGGCTGTACCGCTCACTTTTTGGCCGGACAGGCAAACTCGTAATACCGGCGCTGTGGAAGTCCCATTGAAAAAGGACTTTTTAAAAAGGGTGGTAGTTACGCTGCGTAACGGCCAAAAAAGTGTGCTGTACAGCTGTACCTACAAGACTCGTAATAGCAGCGGTAGTGAAAAAGAGACATAACAATGCTTTTTCACTCATAACGCACAACTAGTAATCTAGCGGTTTATTAATTCTCATAAACTAACAGATTTTAACTCATAGAGTTTAAGAGATATAAATGCTATTATTAATTGCTATTTCTCTGGGAAGCATTCAATTTCTTTTTTTGTATAAAACTATAATATCTTTGGATGCTAAAGATAAAATTATGGATCTCTTCTCTAAATGGCGTAATGATTTCAAAGACTTGAGTTTCGAATATTATCAAAAAGAGTTTTTTTAGAATTGCTAAGTATTCTCCGGCTGTTTCTTTTAGAGAATCACATATTAAATTAATTAACAGAGCATATATTACACCAAATATAATGACCAAATTGAGTGGGGATGTGTTTAGGAGCGCCTATTGGAAGGCTGGGTCTAAAATGAGGTGTGTGAACTGGAGTATGTCAACACAATGAAAGAATCTTAAAATTACCCAAATTTACAAGAGTAATGTAACAAATAGTTATCAAGTTTAATAAAACATATAGTTATCAAGTGTTATATAACATGTAATATCAGCAGGTGATCACAAGTTTAAAAAGCTAAAAGTATATGGATCCATAATACTTAGTAAAAACAGTCCATAATGACGGTTCAATAACAAAGAATTAAAAAATCAAGTATGAAAAATAATAACAATAAAACAATGCAATAGAACAGTGCACAATATGATACAGTGAGCGATTACTGTATAATGATGTTTATGGAATGAATTATAAAATATAAAGTATAAAATGTAAAATATGAAACAGAAAAAAGGGGGAATAAGGGTCGTGGGACCAGGGAAAAAAATGTATACCAAGGAAAAAATGTATACCAAAAAATGTGTGTATACCAAAAAATATATATGGGTGATTATATCATTGATAGAAAATGTAAAAAATAATAACAATAAATATAAAAAATAAGTGGAAGTCCAAAAGATAAAACAAAATAAAAAGTCAATTATAATGTCCTCGTGATCCAAATGTCAATCCAAAATCCTGTGCATCATTTCAAATGTGAGGAATCCAGTGTAGACAAAACAGAAATGTCATAAGTCGAATAATCAAGAAAGCTGTGAACACTAGTTAGCAATAGTGTATGCAACCAAACTTCTTAAAAAAGAGTGATGAAAAAACCATAAATACCAAATAAGAACAAACTAAAATCCTGTGAAAAAATATATTTGAAGTGATCCAATCCCTGTAAAAAAAGAAAAATGCAAAATAGGGCAATATTGTTTAAAATAGGTTTACAATAATAAGAATAAAACTCATTATATATGCCAACGCGTTTCGGCCCACCAATAGGGCCTTTTTCAAGACTGATATATGGTTGGTGAGATGGCTTGTTATATATCTGTATGTGTTTAGAGAATTTGCGCCAAAATTTCTCAATTTGCGCCAAAAAATGACCTTTAGACCCGGAAGTGGAAATAAACCGGATATGGGAATTTTCCGGTGTTAATGGAAAAGGATTTAGCCTAATTTGGAATGTAATAATATTTTGTTCCTTATCCTAATGTGGTAATGATAATGTCTTCTAATATAGATGTCTTTGTAGTCTGATTATGTGGCTTGATATCTATTGTTTACCTTTCAGCGTGTAAGACCGGATATCCGGTTTCGCCGCTAGACCGGAAGTGGATGAAAACCGGAAGTTGACTAAAACCGGAAGTCGGTATATTTCGTCAAACCCGGAACTAGTCTGGATGGGGGTAAACATGTGTTTAAGAAGTGATCATTATTGAAAGGGACTGACTCTTAATAATTTTCGATAATTAGTATACTGAGTTTAGATGTAACTTAGATTATCCTCCTATTGTTACAGATAAAGTTACCATGTGAACATGTGATGTGGTATCTGTATCTTATGTGTTGTTTTGTTGTAAATAATAAATGGTAAATATATACTGAGTGATAAATATGGTACTGAAGATGAGAAAGTAGAAATCATCATAAATATTAATAAATAATAGGGCCGATTAGTATGTTAGTTCTCTAGGCATAATCTGAAGTGTAGGTCGGTCATTGGGATTCTGACCTGTTTATGATGTCATTATAGGCTTTGAGGAATCGGGTAAATCCAGACTGCTAGACAGTAATAAAAGAGATCAAAAATAAAAAATTAAAAAATTAAAAAATGTAAAACATTAAAAAAATTTTTGGAGATTAAAAATAAAAAATAATTTTTTTTTAAAAACCATTATTTAGAAGACGACAAGAATCGGGGAGTACATCTCCTGATCATTTTTATTATGGAGGTAGTATGCTCGGGAACTGTTTGGGACCTTAGATGGAACTTCTGGCCCAATTGTGAGGGAATATGGGATAGTGTCTTCATGCAGATTTCTGTGTCTATTAAAAAGATGTTATGAGTGTTCCATATATAGGGGGTCATTCATTTCAGATGTAATAAGTGGGATAAATCCTCCTTATTGTTGAGGCCCTTTGGGTAAAGACAGTCAAGTTCGTAGATCCATCTTGATTCTGCTACAAGAAGTTTCCTTTCAAAATCGCCACCTCTCCAATTCAGTTTGATTTGTTGAATCCCATAGTAGCTGAAATCTTTAAGACAGCTCTTATGGTGAATGGTGAAGTGTTTGTACATGGCAGCTTCAGTGTTGCCGTGTTCAACTTGTAAGATGTGTTCTCGAATCCTGTCTTTTAATAGTCTTGAGGTTTGGCCCACATATTGCAGTCCACAGCTGCATTGAATTATGTAAATTACACCCTTGCTTGTGCACTTTATGAGGTCCTTGATTAGATGTTCCATCCTAGAGTTTTTAGATTTGAATTTCTTAGTCTTAAGACCTCTTTTGCATGCTTTGCAATTAATGCATGGGAAAAAACCTTTGATCGTTTTACCAAATACATCTTGTACTCCTATTTTTCTGGAGCGTGGAACACTAGGTGATAACATGCTCCTTAAATTGTCTGATTTCCTATATATGAATTTTGGTTTATCTGCCAGTGTTTCCCCTATGGTGTCATCGTTTTTCAATAGAGGCCAGTTCTTTTCAATTATTCTCTCTATCATGTGTCGATTTTCACAGTATTGTGTGATGAATGCTACATCAATGGTATTCTTGTCATTTAGTGTCTTATTTTTCTTGTCTTTATATTTGAGAAGTTCGTTACGATCTTGTTTTCGGACTTCTTTGATCTCTTTGTCTATCATTTCTTTCTCATACCCTCTTTCTATGAAACGTGCTTTGAGAGTCTCAGCTTGTACCTCCCATAGGTCAGGATCTGAACAATTCTTTCTCAGTCTGAGTAGCTGTCCCTTGGGGATGTTTCTTTTCCACCTAGAGTGATGGCAGCTATTGATGTGTATATATTGACTGCAGTCGACAGGTTTGAAGTATGTTGATGTTTTAATTTTATTATTTTCGACTGTAATCCTCAGATCTAGAAAGGTAATCTCTGAGCTACTTATTTCGTGGGTGAACTTGAGGTTGTGAGTGTTATTGTTCATAACCACAATGGTATGTTCCAGGTCTTCTCTTGTGCCCTTCCATACCATTATGATATCATCTATGTATCGATGATATAGGACCAGGTCCGCGCCTGCTGGGCAGGAATCCCAGAAGATTGATTCCCATTTGCCCATGTATAGATTGGCATAGCTAGGCGCAAAACTGGTCCCCATGGCTGTGCCACACAGTTGTTTGTAGAAGGTGCCATTGTGGTTGAAATAATTATGGGTTAAAATATAGGAAATCCCTTCAAGGATGAAAGTCTTCTGAGTGTCTGGTACACTTGGGTCTTTATTTAGAAAGTATTGTACCACCTCTACACCGCCCACATGGGGTATGCTGGTGTAGAGGGAAGCCACATCACAGGTCACGAGTAGATAACCCTCTTCCCAACTTATATTGTTCAGGATGTTGAGTATTTGTGTGGAATCACGTATGTAGGATGGAAGTGTTACAACGTACTTTTGGAGGTTTTTATCTAAGTACTCCGATAGGTTACTGGATAAGGAGCCGATCCCAGAGATGATGGGTCTTCCAGGTGGTTGATGGAGTGATTTGTGTATCTTGGGTAGATAGTAGAACACTGGTGTTATAGGATATTTGATTCCTATGTACCGAAATTCTTTGTTGTTAAGTATGTTGTTCTCATAAGCTTCTCCCAAGATATCATCAATCTCTTCCTTAAATTGGACCACAGGATTGTTGTTGAGTTTTTCATATGTCTCTTGATCGGACAGGATTCTCATACACTCCGCATCGTAGTCAACATTGCCAAGGACTACAATGCCTCCTCCCTTGTCCGCAGGTTTAATAACTAGATTTTTGTTCTTCTCCAGGCTTCTGATGGTTCGAATTTGGTTCCTTGATAGATTTTGTTTATGTTTGGAAAGTTGAGTATGGTTTATATTCTTCAGTTCGTTACAGACTACAGTTTCAAATGATTCAATGGCACTTCCTTTGCTCGCTGTCGGATAGAAAGTGGATCCCCAATACGGATACAATCAGTCCCCAAGGTGGAATCAAGGGTTTAACCAGTCCCCAAGGTGGAACAGATATGAAAAACTTCCATATGGAAATAGATATCGCCACTACCCACAAATTGGAGAACAAGGGGAAAGGTTCAACAATCAGAACCGTCATTTCTCCAACCAGGAACCTCAAAATCAGAGGAACATACCCCACACACCTGGGATGACATCTCATCGTGACGATATAGAATGGAGAACCCCACGTGTGGAGCATACGCAAAGAAATGTCAACAGCAGAACAGGCGTCAAGGACTCAGTTGATAGTCCTTTGGCCTCATCTTGCAGAAATCATCATTTTTTAGAACTACACAAGAAGACTACCAAAGAGCTGGAAAGAACAACTACGAAAAGAAAGATGTCGGATTCAGACGATCCTCAAATCCCAAACGAAAAAAGAAAAATCATAGAGGTAAGAGAGGGGGGAAGAGAATGAACAGAACCAAAAAAGAAGACATCAGAACGACGAACTCCAACAATACTAATAAAGGGATATACAATCTCAGCTCTACCACTCTATCTGAACAGGAGAATTCCATCCTGAATTATGGGCTTTCCTTCGCACCATCCAAAGGTCTTAATAAATTCGAAACATTTGTTAATATTAAAGAATTTGTCAGGAAACTAACATTAAAACGACATTACATGAGGTCTCCACTGGAATACCAACAGAGAGTCTCCACCAATGATACGCAATCCAACACTGACAACTACCAACATACGGATCTCAAGCCCAAATCCACTTTCTATCCGACAGCGAGCAAAGGAAGTGCCATTGAATCATTCGAAACTGTAGTCTGTAACGAACTGAAGAATATAAACCATACTCAACTTTCCAAACATAAACAAAATCTATCAAGGAACCAAATTCGAACCATCAGAAGCCTGGAGAAGAACAAAAATCTAGTTATTAAACCTGCGGACAAGGGAGGAGGCATTGTAGTCCTTGACAAAGTTGACTACGATGCGGAGTGTATGAGAATCCTGTCCGATCAAGAGACATATGAAAAACTCAACAACAATCCTGTGGTCCAATTTAAGGAAGAGATTGATGATATCTTGGGAGAAGCTTATGAGAACAACATACTTAACAACAAAGAATTTCGGTACATAGGAATCAAATATCCTATAACACCAGTGTTCTACTATCTACCCAAGATACACAAATCACTCCATCAACCACCTGGAAGACCCATCATCTCTGGGATCGGCTCCTTATCCAGTAACCTATCGGAGTACTTAGATAAAAACCTCCAAAAGTACGTTGTAACACTTCCATCCTACATACGTGATTCCACACAAATACTCAACATCCTGAACAATATAAGTTGGGAAGAGGGTTATCTACTCGTGACCTGTGATGTGGCTTCCCTCTACACCAGCATACCCCATGTGGGCGGTGTAGAGGCGGTACAATACTTTCTAAATAAAGACCCAAGTGTACCAGACACTCAGAAGACTTTCATCCTTGAAGGGATTTCCTATATTTTAACCCATAATTATTTCAACCACAATGGCACCTTCTACAAACAACTGTGTGGCACAGCCATGGGGACCAGTTTTGCGCCTAGCTATGCCAATCTATACATGGGCAAATGGGAATCAATCTTCTGGGATTCCTGCCCAGCAGGCGCGGACCTGGTCCTATATCATCGATACATAGATGATATCATAATGGTATGGAAGGGCACAAGAGAAGACCTGGAACATACCATTGTGGTTATGAACAATAACACTCACAACCTCAAGTTCACCCACGAAATAAGTAGCTCAGAGATTACCTTTCTAGATCTGAGGATTACAGTCGAAAATAATAAAATTAAAACATCAACATACTTCAAACCTGTCGACTGCAGTCAATATATACACATCAATAGCTGCCACCACTCTAGGTGGAAAAGAAACATCCCCAAGGGACAGCTACTCAGACTGAGAAAGAATTGTTCAGATCCTGACCTATGGGAGGTACAAGCTAAGACTCTCAAAGCACGTTTCATAGAAAGAGGGTATGAGGAAGAAATGATAGACAAAGAGATCAAAGAAGTCCGAAAACAAGATCGTAACGAACTTCTCAAATATAAAGACAAGAAAAATAAGACACTAAATGACAAGAATACCATTGATGTAGCATTCATCACACAATACTGTGAAAATCGACACCTGATAGAGAGAATAATTGAAAAGAACTGGCCTCTATTGAAAAACGATGACAATATAGGGGAAACACTGGCAGATAAACCAAAATTCATATATAGGAAATCAGACAATTTAAGGAGCATGTTATCACCTAGTGTTCCACGCTCCAGAAAAATAGGAGTACAAGATGTATTTGGTAAAACGATCAAAGGTTTTTTCCCATGCATTAATTGCAAAGCATGCAAAAGAGGTCTTAAGACTAAGAAATTCAAATCTAACAACTCTAGGATGGAACATCTAATCAAGGACCTCATAAAGTGCACAAGCAAGGGTGTAATTTACATAATTCAATGCAGCTGTGGACTGCAATATGTGGGCCAAACCTCAAGACTATTAAAAGACAGGATTCGAGAACACATCTTACAAGTTGAACACGGCAACACTGAAACTGCCATGTACAAACACTTCACCATTCACCATAAGAGCTGTCTTAAAGATTTCAGCTACTATGGGATTCAACAAATCAAACCGAATTGGAGAGGTGGCGATTTTGAAAGGAAACTTCTTGTAGCAGAATCAAGATGGATCTACGAACTTGACTGTCTTTACCCAAAGGGCCTCAACAATAAGGAGGATTTATCCCACTTATTACATCTGAAATGAATGACCCCCTATATATGGAACAATCATAACATCTTTTTAATAGACACAGAAATCTGCATGAAGACACTATCCCATATTCCCTCACAATTGGGCCAGAAGTTCCATCTAAGGTCCCAAACAGTTCCCGAGCATACTACCTCCATAATAAAAATGATCAGGAGATGTACTCCCCCGATTCTTGTCATCTTCTAAATAATGGTTTTAAAAAAATTTTATTTTTTATTTTTAATCTCCAAAAAATTTTTAATGTTTTAAATTTTTTAATTTTTTAATTTTTTATTTTTGATCTCTTTTATTACTGTCTAGCAGTCTGGATTTACCCGATTCCTCAAAGCCTATAATGATGTCATAAACAGGTCAGAATCCCAATGACCGACCTACACTTCAGATTATGCCTAGAGAACTAACATACTAATCGGCCCTATTTTTAAACAATATTGCCCTATGTTGCATTTTTCTTTTTTTACAGGGATTGGATCACTTCAAATATATTTTTTCACAGGATTTTAGTTTGTTCTTATTTGGTATTTATGGTTTTTTCATCACTCTTTTTTATGAAGTTTGGTTGCATACACTATTGCTAACTAGTGTTCACAGCTTTCTTGATTATTCGACTTATGACATTTCTGTTTTGTCTACACTGGATTCTTCACATTTGAATTGATGCACAGGATTTTGGATTGACATTTGGATCACGAGGACATTATAATTGACTTTTTATTTTGTTTTATCTTTTGGACTTCCACTTATTTTTTTATATTTATTATTATTATTTTTTACATTTTCTATCAATGATATAATCACCCATATATATTTTTTGGTATACACACATTTTTTGGTATACATTTTTTCCTTGGTATACATTTTTTCCCTGGTCCCACGACCCTTATTCCCCCTTTTTTCTGTTTCATATTTTACATTTTATACTTTATATTTTATAATTCATTCCATAAACATCATTATACAGTAATCGCTCACTGTATCATATTGTGCACTGTTCTATTGCATTGTTTTATTGTTATTATTTTTCATACCTGATTTTTTAATTCTTTGTTATTGAACCTGCATTATGTCATTATGGACTGTTTTTACTAAGTATTATGGATCCATATACCTTTAGCTTTTTAAACTTGTGATCACCTGCTGATATTACATGTTATATAACACTTGATAACTATATGTTTTATTAAACTTGATAACTATTTGTTACATTACTCTTGTAAATTTGGGTAATTTTAAGATTCTTTCATTGTGTTGACATACTCCAGTTCACACACCTCATTTTAGACCCAGCCTTCCAATAGGCGCTCCTAAACACATCCCCACTCTTTCTGACTCTCCTTTGGGTATCTAGAGACCCAATTGTTATAGGAGCTAGGGTATTGGCAGTTAGCGCCATCAGACAGATCATATTTTATTCATAATGACCAAATTGCACACAAGGGGTTTTATTGCATGCTCAAGATGTTATCTTCCCAGGACAGATCTTCTGCATGCCTTTTACTTATATCCTAAAATCTAGAAATTTTGGAGTAAAATCCTATATTGGCTTAATAAATTTCTCCCGACTAAATTTAAAATTGATATGGGTCAGATTTTGTTCCTAGTTTCTAAAAGTGACATGCAAAATAAACAATTGATTAACACTGCTATTCTAACTGCTAGGCAGGCAGATGATCTTTAAAAGTTGTAAAGATAAGAAAGCGCCAAGCATAGCTGTATTCATCAAACGTATGCTATTACAATTAGCAATAGATTTAAAAGACCCCTTGATATTCTCAGATACTAAAATTAAGGCTTTTCTGGCTAAATGAGAGAATGTCATCATGTCTATCCCCACTGAAACACAAATACAGATTCTCTATCCCTTGCAGGCTTCCCCTTTCTTCCACCAATTAACATTAATAGACCGCTATCCCCCACATTGATGACAAGTGAGACTTTAAGTTTTTTGGGGGGTTTTTTCCGCTCCCTCTGAGTTTGTGTATGTTAGCTCCCCCTCTTAGTCAATATGGAAAACTACCAATTCATATATAGATAGATAAAGGGTTTATTAACTCACTAATTTGAAGAGTCCTATCAGCCAATCGGCCAATCGGAATTCGAGGGACGCCATCTTGTATGACGTCACTTAAAGGAACCTTCATTTGTCGGGTAGTCGTCGTTGAAGAAGGATGTTCCGTGCCGGAGGTCTTGAAGATGGAGCCGCTCCTCGTCGGATGGATGAAGATAGAAGATGCCGCTTGGATGAAGATGTCTGCCAGTCTGGATGTCCTCTTCTACCCGGATAGGATGAAGACTTCTGCCTCTCCGGATGTCTTCTTTTGGTCCATCGGTGCCCGGCTGGGTGAAGACGACTCAAGGTAGGGAGATCTTCAGGGGGGTAGTGTTAGGTTTATTTAAGGAGGTTTGGGTTAGAGTAGGGCTATGTGGGTGGTGGGTTGTAATGTTGGGGGGTGGTATTGTGGGGGGTTTTTACAGGCAAAAGAGTTTATTTCTTTGGGGCATGCCCCGCAAAAAGCCCTTTTAAGGGCTGGTAAGGTAATATAGCTTTTAACTTTTTAAATTTAGATTAGGGCAGGGAATTTTTTTTTATTTTGGGGGGCTTTGTTATTTTATTAAGGGGCTTAGAGTAGGTGTAATTAGCTTAAAATTCTTTTAATCTTTTTTATTTTTTGTAATTTAGTGTTTATTTTTCTTTGTTATTTAGTTTAGTTTATTTAATTGTATGTTATTTAGGTAATTTATTTAATTAATTTATTGATAGTGTAGTGTTAGGTTTAATTGTAACTTAGGCTAGGATTTATTTTACAGGTAATTTTGTATTTATAAGTAAATAACTATTTAAGAGCTATTGTACTTAGTTAAAATAAATACAAAGTTGCCTGTAAAATAAATATAAATCCTAAAATAGCTACAATATAATTATTAGTTATATTGTAGCTATATTAGGGTTTATTTTACAGGTAAGTATTTAGTTTTAAATAGGAATAGGAATAAATAATATTTAATTTATTTCGTTAGAATAAAATTATATTTAACTTAGGGGGGTGTTAGGGTTAGGGTTAGACTTAGCTTTAGGGGTTAATACATTTATTATAGTAGCGGCGAGTTCCGATCGGCAGATTAGGGGTTAATACTTGAAGTTAGGTTGTGGCGATGTTATGGAGTGTGGCGGTTTTGCGGTTAATATTTTTATTAGAGTGGCGGTGAGGTCCGGTCGGAAGATTAGGGGTTAATAAGTGTAGATAAGGCAGCGGCGACGTTGGGAGGGCAGATTAGGGGTTAATAAATATTGTGTAGGTGTCAGCGATATTAGGGGCAGCAGATTAGGGGTACATAGGGATAATGTAGGTTGCAGCGGTGTCCGGAGCAGCAGATTAGGGATTAATAGTGTAATGCAGGGGTCAGTGATAGTGGGGTCGGCAGATTAGGGGTTAATGAGTGTAAGGTTAGGGGTGTTTAGACTCGGGGTTCATGTTAGGGTGTTAGGTGCAGACTTAGAAAGTGTTTCCCCATAGGAAACAATGGGGCTGCGTTAGGAGCTTAACGCTTCTTTTTTGCAGGTGTTAGGTTTTTTTTCTGCCCAAACTGCCCCATTGTTTCCTATGGGGGAATCGTGCACGAGCACGTTTTTCCAGCTAGATGCTACCGTAATCAACGCTGGTATTGAGAGTTGAAGTGGGGGTAAATATGCCTGTACGCTCCCTTTTTGGAGCCCAACGCAGCCCTTCAGAGAACTCTAAATACCAGCATTGTTTAGAAGCAGCGCTAGAAAAAAAAAAGTAGCTAACGCACCCCTTTGGCCACAAAACTCTAAATCTAGGTGTATATTCTTTAAATGTACGTAAAACAGTCTCCAATATAAAAAACCTGTTGCAGGGCTGGGATAAACTTCCACTATCATTGACTGGTAGAATTAATCTTTTTAAAATGGTAGCCCTACCTAAGATACTTTATCCCCTACAGATGCTCCCCCTGCTTTTGACGCAACAAGACGCTAAATCAATACAATCTGCTCTAGGTCAGTTTATTTGGAATGGTAAAAAACAAAGGATAGGCAGGTCTAGTTTGGTCATGCCATTCACTAAAGGTGGGCTGCGCCTTCCAAACATTCTCTGGTATAACTGGGCGACATTGACAAGACTAGTATTGGACTGGCGGGTTGGGAATGGACTAGGGATGGGCGAATGTTTTTATATCCGAATTCGAATGTTAGAACGCATGTTATTGTAGAAATTCGATTTACATAATAGAATGTTGATAAGAATGAATATTCTTAAAAATTCGATTTTCGAATGTTGTTTACAGTTTTTGAATGTCACATTCAAATGTCACATTCGAATTTGAATATTACATTTATAAAACACAATTGTAGACTAGAAACACTATTTTGAATGTCACATTCAAATCGAATATCACATTCGAATCGAATGTCACATTCGAATTTGAATATTACATTTATAAAACACAGTGGCCTAGATTTAGAGTTCGGCGGTAAAAGGGCTGTTAACGCTCCGCGGGCTTTTTTCTGGCCGCACCATAAATTTAACTCTGGTATCGAGAGTTAAAACAAATGCTGCGTTAGGCTCCAAAAAAGGAGCGTAGGGCATTTTTACCGCAAATGCAACTCTCGATACCAGAGTTGCTTACGGACGCGGCCGGCATCAAAAACGTGCTCGTGCACGATTCCCCCATAGGAAACAATGGGACTGTTTGAGCTGAAAAAAAACCTAACACCTGCAAAAAAGCAGCGTTCAGCTCCTAACGCAGCCCTATTGTTTCCTATGGGAAAACACTTACTACGTCTGCACCTAACACTCTAACATGTACCCCGAGTCTAAACACCCCTAACCTTACACTTATTAACCCCTAATCTGCCGCCCCCGCTATCGCTGACCCCTGCATTACACTTTTAACCCCTAATCTGCCGCTCCGTAAACCGCCGCAACCTACGTTATCCCTATGTACCCCTAATCTGCTTCCCTAACATCGCCGACCCCTATGTTATATTTATTAACCCCTAATCTGCCCCCCACAACGTCGCCGACACCTACCTACACTTATTAACCCCTAATCTGCCGAGCGGACCTGAGCGCTACTATAATAAAGTTATTAACCCCTAATCCGCCTCACTAACCCTATCATAAATGGTATTAACCCCTAATCTGCCCTCCCTAACATCGCCGACACCTACCTTCAATTATTAACCCCTAATCTTCCGATCGGAGCTCACCGCTATTCTAATAAATGTATTAACCCCTAAAGCTAAGTCTAACCCTAACACTAACACCCCCTTAACTTAAATATAATTTACATATAACGAAATAAATTAACTCTTATTAAATAAATTAATCCTATTTAAAGCTAAATACTTACCTGTAAAATTAATCCTAATATAGCTACAATATAAATTATAATTATATTATAGCTATTTTAGGATTAATATTTATTTTACAGGCAACTTGGTATTTATTTTAACCAGGTACAATAGCTATTAAATAGTTAATAACTATTTAATAGCTACCTAGTTAAAATAATTACAAATTTACCTGTAAAATAAATCCTAACCTAAGATATAATTAAACCTAACACTACCCTATCAATAAAATAATTAAATAAACTACCTACAATTACCTACAATTAACCTAACACTACACTATCAATAAATTCAATAAACACAATTGCTACAAATAAATACAATTAAATAAACTAGCTAAAGTACAAAAAATAAAAAAGAACTAAGTTACAGAAAATAAAAAAATATTTACAAACATAAGAAAAATATTACAACAATTTTAAACTAATTACACCTACTCTAAGCCCCCTAATAAAATAACAAAGACCCCCAAAATAAAAAATTCCCTACCCTATTCTAAATTAAAAAAGTTACAAGCTCTTTTACCTTACCAGCCCTGAACAGGGCCCTTTGCGGGGCATGCCCCAAGAAGTTCAGCTCTTTTGCCTGTAAAAAAAAACATACAATACCCCCCCCCCCAACATTACAACCCACCACCCACATACCCCTAATCTAACCCAAACCCCCCTTAAATAAACCTAACACTAATCCCCTGAAGATCTTCCTACCTTGTCTTCACCATCCAGGTATCACCGATCGGTCCTGGCTCCGATATCTTCATCCAACCCAAGCGGGGGCTAGACATCCACTGAAGAAGTCCAGAAGAGGGTCCAAAGTCTTCCTCCTATCCGGCAAGAAGAGGACATCCGGACCGGCAAACATCTTCTCCAAGCGGCATCTTCGATCTTCTTCCATCCGGTGCGGAGCGGGTCCATCTTGAAGCAGGCGACGCGGATCCATCCTCTTCTTCCGATGTCTCCCGACGAATGACGGTTCCTTTAAGGGACGTCATCCAAGATGGCGTCCCTCGAATTCCGATTGGCTGATAGGATTCTATCAGCCAATCGGAATTAAGGTAGGAATTTTCTGATTGGCTGATGGAATCAGCCAATCAGAATCAAGTTCAATCCGATTGGCTGATCAGATTGAGCTTGCATATTTAATTATTTTATTGATAGGGTAGTGTTAGGTTTAATTATATCTTAGGTTAGGATTTATTTTACAGGTAAATTTGTAATTATTTTTTTTTTTTTTTTTTTTTTTTAAGTTTTCAAAGAAGCTTTATTGTGGTTTTTACAGGTTTACAATATTCGAAACAGGATCTAGATTCCCAACAAGCTTTACAGTATATACAAGAGTTAAACAATGTGATACGGTCCTAACTATACAATAAGAAGTCTATCTCTTTATTTTTATGGTTCAATACCAATGTCTTAGAGTTTTTGGCCTCATATACAAAACAAGAAGATAAAGGGAAAAGAGAGCGTCATACCTGGAGTACCTTCCAATTTTATATTTATGGTGTATATAGTGCATATGGGGAGACCTGCATCATTACCATTGCATCATGCTCAGTTGGTAAGTACTTAAAGTGATATGTGCAATGAATGAGATCTACAAGAGTAAGAGAAGAGATAGAGAAGAGAAGAAGGAAAGGAGGGGAGAGAGAGAGAGAAAGAAGAAGAGAAAGAAAAAAAAAAAAAAAAAAAAAAAAAAAAAACCCCGGGGGGGGGAGAGGGGGAGATAAGGGGGAAAGGGAGCGGCAGAGGTTCTTGGGGTGGCGCCATCTAAATAGTACCCTTCCATGTTGCCATTATCAGCTCGTGTATATCGAGTTTATTTATTTTGAGGAAGTGGTATCTTTCTAGAGAGATTAGTTCCAATACCTCCCTATTCCACTCATCTATTGTGGGGGTAATTTGAGATTTCCATCTTTTGGGTATGAGTTTCTTAGCCCCCGTGATCATTATTAGCAGAAGGGCCATTTTGGCCGGTTCCTTGATTTTGGGGAGAGAACAAAACAGTATGCTTTCAGGTGAGTTTGGTATGTGAATGTGTAGCTTATTTGAAATAGTGTTAAAAATAGTATCCCAGTAGTTTCCTAGCTTGGGACAAGACCACCATATGTGCGATAAGGATCCCTCGCCTCCACAGCCCCTCCAGCAGGAGCTACTTAAGGAGGGGAAGATTTTATGGAGCCTAGCTGGTGTAAGGTACCAGCGGCTCAGGAGTTTAAAATTTGTCTCTTGTATGTTAGCGGAGATTGATGATCGTTTTGTGCGCTCAAAGGCCTTAGTCCAGGCCTCTGCATCTAGTTCATGGGATAATTCTTTATTCCATGCTAATGTGTAAGAGGGTAGCGGTGCTTCCTTGTCATTGGTTACAAGTTTATATAATATGGAAATAAGATGTCTGGGTGGTCTTTGGAGTACGCATAGTCCCTCAAAGATTGTAGGATCTCTCCCTAGATCTTTCCTAGATTTGTGGTGTGATATATAGTGGAGTAGTCTATTATAATTGAGCCATGAGGTGAATATATTCTGTGTGAGTCTCCGCTATTTGGGCATGAGTTTTGAGGCGGTTATTCTCCCTAAGGTAGTACATTGACCCTGTTCTGAGACTGTATGGTTGTTTGATTTGATAACCCTGTTTCCAGTACGGAAGTTCGGGGTTTTCAATAATTGGCGTGAGAGGAGAGTTTCTAGATGAGATGTGAGTACTAGTTGCTATTGTTTTATCCCATTCTGAAAGTGTTTCTGTAGTTATTAGGAATTTAGATATATTTTTTGGTCTGTGTATCATTGGGGTCCAAGCTAAAGTGCCTACATTGTTTAATTTAAATATCTGTCTATCAAGATGTATCCAAGCCTTATCTGTATTATTATGTGACCACTCAACCACTCTTTGTAAGAGTATCGCTCTCCTATATGTCATTAGGTTGGGTAATCCTAGCCCCCCTCGTTCCCTAGGTAGATACATTGTCTTTTTTGGGATTCTTGGTTTAATGTTTGCCCAAATGTATCGTTCTATAATTGATTGTAGTTGTTTTAAATATCCTTCCTGTAGTGGAATTGGTAAAGCTTGTAGAAAATAAAGAATTCTGGGAAGGATATTCATCTTAAATATTCCTATCCTCCCTAACCAGGAGATAGGTTTATTTTTCCAGCTCGATAAATCTCTAACAATTTCCTCTTTTAGGGGTATATAGTTGTGTTTAAATAAGTCTTCTATACGTGGTGTAAGATGTATCCCTAGATATTTAAGTTTGAGTTTTGCTATGGGAATCGCATATCTTTCTTGGAGGGTAACTATATGTTGCGGAGGGGTATTTATATTCATAAGTTCGGATTTGTTTAGATTGAGAAGGAAATTTGAAACCTTACCATAGGAGTCTAATTCTTTTAAGAGTTCTGGGATGGATGTTTCTGCCTTGGTTAAAGTAAAAAGAACGTCGTCTGCATATAGAGCTTGTTTAGTCTCTAAGTCCCCTACCCTTATGCCTGTGATTTTGTCATTGAGCCTAATTTTTTGAGCCAATACCTCAATTGAGATAGCAAAGAGCAAGGGCGACAGAGGGCATCCCTGCCTCGTCCCGTTGCTGATGTAAAAAGTGTCAGAGAGTGTCCCGTTCACTCGGACCCTCGCGTTCGGAGCCGAGTAAAGGGCCATGGACATATTTAGGAAGGAGGATGGAATATCCATCTCTTCCATCGCCTTTCGCAGGAAGGGCCAGCCTACCCTGTCGAAGGCCTTTTCTGCATCTGTTGCAAATAATACTATTGGGGTATTGGAAATCTTCGCGTAATTAATAATTTGGATTACTTTAGTGATATTATCTCTCGCCTCTCTTCCGGGGATAAATCCTACTTGGTCCCTATCAATCAAATTCGGGAGAATTTTGTTCAATCTATTAGCTAATATTTTGGCCAAAATTTTCATATCTACGTTAATCAAGGATATGGGTCTGAAGTTGCCGGGAGAGGTAGCCTGTTTGCCTGGCTTGGCCAAAACTGTTATATGGGCCTCTAATAGCATTCTAGATAATGTGGGTTCGTCTCTAAGTTTGTTAAACATTTGTAACATGTGACCCGCTAGTACCCCACAACATTCTTTATAGTATGTGGAAGTAAGACCGTCCGGTCCAGGGCTTTTCCCAGAGGGAATATCTTTTATGGCCTGCTGTAGCTCTTCTAATGAGATTTCTGACCCTAGAGAGGCAGCAGACTGTTCATCAACTTTTGGTAGCTGTAGGTTCTGAAAATAATGACTTAGATCCTCTCCTAAAGAGGGTTTTTCTTGAGAGGTATCAACTCCCAGATTGTAAAGTTTGTTATAATATGCCCGGAATGTTTCCGCTATCGTGACACTATCCTTAGCTATCTTTCCTTCTGTGGATCCCAATGAGTGTATGTAAGTAGTCAGTTGCTTCCTTTTCAAGTTTCTCGCTAAAATTTTCCCTGGTTTATTACCACCTTCATAGTAATATTGTTTGAGAAACAGAGCCTTTCTTTGGTAAATCTCATTCAAATGTTGTTTAAGCTGGAGTCTAGCGTCTAGGAGGTCTTTAAGGACTTGATCATTGTTGGGGTTTTGTTTGTGGGTAGCTTCTAGCGTAGTTATTGTTTGTAATAGATTAGAGTGTTTTTCCCTAGCTACTCGGTTAAGTTTGGACTTTTGTTTAATTAGTAAGCCTCTAGTCACTGTTTTGTGTGCTTCCCATTCTAGCTGTCTAGAAGAGGATGAATGAGAGTTTAGGGTGAAATATTCTGAGATTTCTTTTTGTAATGATTCAAGAAAAATCGGATCTTTCAACAGCGAGTCGTCTAGCCTCCAGATTTTGGGAGAAATTGGAATGTCAGGCCAAAGTATTCTGCACGTTACCGGGGCATGATCAGACCAGGTGATAGGGCCAATATTGCAGTCACCCGTGATGGAAAGACCTAGGGGGTCCGTGTATATATGATCGATTCTAGTATAGCTATTGTGTGGATTTGAATAAAAGGTATAATCCTTTTCTAGGGGATGCAAAGTTCTCCATGTGTCATGGAGTGTGAGGCTCTGCAAAATATGTTTGATTATTTTGATTTTTTTAATAGCAACCTTGGAGGATCCTTTTGAGGAGTCCATGTGAGGCTCAAAGGAAAGATTAAAGTCTCCTGCTAAGAAGACGACACCCTGGGAGTGATCTAGAATGAGGTTGGCAACTTTTCTGAAAAAAACAATTTGGGTCTGATTAGGGGCGTAGATGTTGATTAGGGTTATTAGGTGGCCGTACAGGGAGCCCTTGATCAGTATATGTCTACCTGCTGGATCTTTTTCTACTTGAAGTATTTGAATTGGTAGTGATCTGTGAAATAGGATTCCCACTCCCGCTTTTTTATTTGGCCCAGATGCAAAGTGTGCAACTGGGTATTGTTTATTGTACCATTTAGGTTCTTTACCCTTTTGGAAGTGGGTTTCCTGCAACATTAGGATATGACTATGAAGCTTGTTGAGGTCCCTGAAAGCGATAGATCGCTTCCCTGGGTTGTTTAACCCTTTAGTATTAATAGTGGATATTTGTAAGGAGTGGTCCTGAAATTTGCTGACTTTAGGAGTCATTTTGGGTCTGACGCTCTAGCTCGGGGGGAAGGGAAGGGATGGGAAGAAAAGAAAAAAAAAAAAAAAAAAAAAAAAAAAAAAAAAGGGGGGGGATAGGGATAGATCAGAGAATGAGGAGAGGTTAGGAGAAGATTTAGAAGAAAGATACGAGTTTAAGGAAAAGAGAGAACCAAGGTTATATACTACTTAAGCTTTAGATGAATTGACAAATTTGGAGATGTCTCTATTAAACCTTGGTGGAAGGAGAAGGGAAAGTGACAACCTTGCTGTATGCAAAGTCAATATAGGGGTAGTACTTCCAAGCACAGTAAATAATAACCATAAAGAAATCACTCTCCAAGAGGGAAGCGTCAAATGACTCTTGGCCGGCAGCGGAGGGGGACAAACTGACACAATACCAAGATAATAGGAGGCCAAACAAAAGATGAAAATAAAAAACAATCACACCTTGAAACTGTAACATTTAACTTACATAACGGGTACTTATAATATCACAATAGATCTCTGAAAATGGGGCACGGCTGAGTTAAATGTAGCCAATATTGTCGTTGGGGGTAGAAAAATGAAAATGAGTGAAGGAGGGAGAGGGAGGAAGAGGAGAGGAGTCATGGTATAAGGACATGAGGGGAAGAGAAGAGGAGATAATAGGTGAGGGGTAAGGGAGGAGAGGTAGTAGGGAGGGAGAAAGGTAGGGGAGAAGAAGTATACTAGAGAAGTGGATAAGGTAGGGTTGCTAAAGAGATAAAGAGATCACATGCCATACATTTCTGAAATCTGTTATCACATATCATTTTTAGAATTTGCAGTAAGACATTTATAAACATTAAACAACCAAGAGAAGAAAAAATCAAACAGCGATTTTAACAAGTGACCTAGAGCCTGAGGCCTGAAGGATTTTGACCTAGTATCAGCTATAGCATGGCGTACCTCCAGTCGGTGGACTTAACATTTATATTTTAAGGCTAAGCGGTCGTGATTATTCAGAGAAGAGAAGAGGGGGATGAGAAGGGATCAGAGGGGGGAGGGGGTATGTGGGGAGGGGGGGAGATGAATTGAGCAGGTGAAGACTAGTATAGGTAGAGTGAGTGAGGGGGTAACAGAGAGTAAAAGAGTAGGAGAGAAGATAGAGAAGAAGGAGAGGATTATGAGGGGGGCTGTGGGATAAAGGAGGGTAATATCAGAATCATGAGAAAGGGTGAGAGAGATGGAAAGGGGAAAGAAGAGAGGGAGATAAGGGAGGATTAAGTATGCTATGGGGAAGGGATAACATTAGAAGATCACGAGACAGATAACATAGAAAGCTTTTAACATAGGCATTTCGTTTCTATGACCTGAAATATTTAGACCTTATTCTCATTATGACTTATAACATCTCAATACAGTATGCTTATCTGGTATTTTAGCATCTTGATATAGTGTGTGATTAGAAGGGGGAAGAAGGGTATAGGGAATGAAGGGGGAGAGGGAGGAGATGAGTGAGGGAGTATGAGTGAGGGATAAGGGAGGTGACAGGTTGGAGAAGGGTAATTAGAAGGTAGGAGGAGAGTGGGGAGAGAGTGCATAGGAGGCGGGGGGAAGAGGGAAGGAGGGGGGGTATCATAAAGGTGTATGTATCGCCTGTCAAACAATACTCCTAGCTATTATCCCAATAAATTCTAAACATTAGTGTCTAAAACATTTTAGAGAGGTTGGATATTGCAAAGTTCTAGAGGGCTGGTAAATCCAGACAACCCTTTCTTCTTGGGGTAGACAAGAGGACTCAGTGTGTCCCATTGGGTACAAGGGATGACAGGAGTGGAGAATAGTGGTGTATGTCCATTGTTAATGAGTTGGACTTATAAGAAAGAGAATCACCATTATATATAGTGGCAGTCTAGAGGGCAGTTCAATAATATTACAGTCTCCTAAAATGAAGAATCATGATTACAAGTAATAATACACAGTCTGCAATTTTATCTACTCATCTGAAGATGGTTCAGCCGTGGGTGTAGAGGGTCCTGCTGTGTCTTCCCTCCTTAAGTGGGGGGGTATGTGCTCCCTGTTATCCAAAATATTCAAATCTCTATAGAACAGTTTTGGATCGGTTCCTGGTCTGTAGATAAGTGGTTTGTTATTGTGAATCACAATAATGGATACTGGGAACCCCCAGCGGTAAGGGATCTTGTGTCTCCTAAGATGTGCAGTGATGTGCGAAAGTTCCCGTCTTTTCTGGAGGGTAACTGGGGATAGGTCAGAAAAGATTTGGATTTCCTCCCCTGCGTGCGATATAGGTTGTTTGGATCTGGCGTTTTTAAGGATGTCCTCCTTGTCCTTGAAACTTAGAAATTTAACTATAATGTCTCTAGGAGGGGCCTTTAAGGGTGGTTTGGGCCTCAGAGCCCTGTGAGCCCTTTCTATTGGTATCTCCTGAGCAAAGGGATCCCCTTTTATTATCTTAAAAAGAGCTTGCAAGTAGCCTTCGATTGCAGGGGGATGTACTGATTCAGAGACCCCCCTAAACCTAAGGTTGTTGCGCCTACATCTATTATCCAAGTCTTCCATTTTGTCTGTCAAGTAAAAGATTTGTTCTGACTGGCTCTTTAAATCCTCTTCTTGTTGCTTAGCCTTTTCTGTAATGGTATCTTGGTGTTCTTCCAGCTTCAATACTCTATTGTCTAGAGCGCCCAGGTCCTTTCTTAAATCCCCAAATAAAGATCTCATTTCCATCAGAACTCCCTGAATATCTTCTTTAGAAGATAACTGCTGTATGTCATTTTTTGTAAGATACGGTGTCTGTGGGGTTTCTATCTGTAGCACCTGAGCTGTGGTAGTGGTTTGTTTGTTGGCCATATTCTCGTCAGGGGAATCAGTTTTGGAGTCGACAGGTTTTAAGAATTGGCTTAAGGGGTTAGAGGGCCCAGAGTGTCCTGCTTTGTTTTGTTTTTTGCAAGGCATCCCTCAAGGCTCAAACCTGTATGGGGGATGTCGCTGTAAGAGATCTGGGACTCCCAACTGTTTATCTTCTTCTTGTTATGTCTTTTTTATACCCCCTTTTTTTTTTTTTTTTTTTTAATAGAGATTGCTTAATCTCGTATTTCTGGTAAGAGGGGATGGTGTGATGTGGTGTGGGGCGATCAAGTTGTGGTCGCGGCTTCCCACGTGGTTATTAGGCCTCAAGCACTATTGTCTTCTTAGATCAGGCACCTAGGCCTTAGGTACTATGATGTTAGGGTGCTTAGGTGTGTAGTGTCCCGGCTCATGCAGTTAGGTTTTGTATAGTACCTCCGGTTATGTTCTGTGCTTAGATAATGGCCCGTGACCCCCTCCGGTGTTAACCGCTCCTGAAGTCTCACCTCTCTGATGCGTGATCGCTGTGGGTCACCGTGGATCCCCTGAGTTGTTGTCGGCCCGCGATCGGGTCCCTTCTGGCGTCTCTGTCTATCGCTCGGTTCGAGCGTGGATGCAGGCGATGTGTGTTACAGAAGTTTAAGGCCTTTATTTTGGGGCGGCGTGTTCTTCTTTGCCGCGTCGTTCAGATGTATGAAGTCCTTACTCGTCTGTGTTGCTCCAAACTTTTAACTTGTGTCGGTCATCCCCCTTGACCTCTGTCCATGTTAGTTGCAGGTTTTAGGGAGAGTTGTGATGCCAAAAAAGTGATTTTTACTGGCTTGGGAGATGGGAGCCCTTTCAGTGTGCGACCATCTCCCTGCGTGGTCAGGCTCCGCCCCAAATTTGTAATTATTTTAACTAGGTAACTATTAAATAGTTCTTAACTATTTAATAGCTATTGTACCTAGTTAAAATAAATACCAAGTTGCCTGTAAAATAAATATTAATCCTAAAATAGCTATAATATAATTATAATTTATATTGTAGCTATATTAGGATTTATTTTACAGGTAAGTATTTAGCTTTAAATAGGATTAATTTATTTAATAAGAGTTAATTTATTTCGTTATATGTAAATTATATTTAAGTTAGGGGGGTGTTAGTGTTAGGGTTAGACTTAGCTTTAGGGGTTAATACATTTATTAGAATAGCGGTGAGCTCCGATCGGAAGATTAGGGGTTAATAATTGAAGGTAGGTGTCGGCGATGTTAGGGAGGGCAGATTAGGGGTTAATACCATTTATGATAGGGTTAGTGAGGCGGATTAGGGGTTAATAACTTTATTATAGTAGCGCTCAGGTCCGCTCGGCAGATTAGGGGTTAATAAGTGTAGGTAGGTGTCGGCGACGTTGTGGGGGGCAGATTAGGGGTTAATAAATATAACATAGGGGTCGGCGATGTTAGGGCAGCAGATTAGGGGTACATAGGGATAACGTAGGTTGCGGCGGTTTACGGAGCGGAAGATTAGGGGTTAAAAGTGTAATGCAGGGGTCAGCGATAGCGGGGGCGGCAGATTAGGGGTTAATAAATGTAATACAGGGGTCGGCGGTGTTAGGGGCAGCAGATTAGGGGTACATAAGTATAACGTAGGTGGCGGTCGGCAGATTAGGGGTTAAAATTTTTAATCGAGTAGTGGCGATGTGGGGGGAGCTCGGTTTAGGGGTACATAGGTAGTTTATGGGTGTTAGTGTACTTTAGGGTACAGTAGTTAAGAGCTTTATAAACCGGCGTTAGCCAGAAAGCTCTTAACTCCTGCTATTTTCAGGCGGCTGGAATCTTGTCGTTAGAGCTCTAACGCTCACTGCAGAAACGACTCTAAATACCGGCGTTAGAAAGATCCCATTGAAAAGATAGGCTACGCAAATGGCGTAGGGGGATCTGCGGTATGGAAAAGTCGCGGCTGCAAAGTGAGCGTTAAACCCTTTAATCACTGACTCCAAATACCAGCGGGCGGCCAAAACCAGCGTTAGGAGCCTCTAACGCTGGTTTTGACGGCTACCGCCGAACTCTAAATCTAGGCCAGTATTAGACTAGAAATACTATTTCGAATTCAAATGTCACATTCAAATTGAATATCACATTCGAATCGAATATCACATTTAAAACACAGTATTAGACTAGAAATACTATTTCAAATTTGAATGTCACATTCAAATTCGAATGTCACATTCAAATTCGAATATTACATTTTGAAATTGAATGAATACATAGCTAAACATTATTATTATTCAAACGAATATTTTCGAATTTTATTGAAAAATTCGAAAATGAAAATTCGAAAATAGAATGTTAGAATGTTATATAAACATTCGAAATTCGATTTGAACGAACGAATGTATCAAAATTCGTTTTAAATTTTGAATTTTTAGAAACATTTGCCCATCCCTAGAATGGACGCTTAACTATACCTACTTTGGAAGCGGGACTTCTTCACCCAATACACATAGCTTTCTTACCACATGCAAAGTTAAACACCCTACCATTAGAAGTTCAGTCACACGTGCTGTATAGAGATCCCCTAAGAGCTTGGGACAAGATATGTCAGTTGTGGGGGATACATTTTTCTACCAGCAAATTTCTCCCTATTCAAGGCAACTTGCAATTTTTGCCGGGTTACACCACAGAAGTGTTTAAAAATTGGCAGATGAAGCATCTCACTAGAATTGGCCAGCTCATTAACCCACTAATACTTGAAATCCACTCCTTTCAGGAGTTACAAACTACATTTCAAATCCCGAACACACACAGGTTTGCATATTTCCAGTGTAGACATTATATTACAAAACTAAAAAACTGATGGCCTCCTCATGGTGGAGAATAACAATATTGACACATTATGCTCACTGGCAAAACAGGGCTCATAGAAACTAATGAATATATATGACCTTATTCTCAAGCAACAAGACACTATCAACATCCCAAAAATATTAATGAAATGGCTTAACTATAGAACCATTGAAGTGGATGAAGAGAGACTCACTGATAGCTTTGAAAAAATTAGGAACCTAACGATATCTGCAAATTTGCAAGAAACACACACCAAAATCTTGCATCAAAAAATTGCAAAATCTTGCATCAAAAATTTAAAAAACGAGAGGAGGGTTAAACTTCACAGCAGCTCCAGCTTCCTCCACCCGTTTCAAAGCCTCTTCTTGGGTCTAAAATGAGGCATCCGGCTTCCTCCAATCACAGTGTTGAATCATACACTGATTCCCCCGGGGGGGGGGGGGGAAGCTGTGATTAGAGGATGACCTATCAATCATTTCTGACATCAGAAACGGCTTGTGAGACCAGAGGAAGCTGGAGCTGCTGTGAAGTTTAAAAGGTAAGTATTTTTTCACAACAGGAATGAAATGTAAGTTTTGATGAATTAAAGTGCCCCTGTTTTTAATCAAAGTTTTAAAAACCGGCACTTTAGCATCAAAATTTACATTCACTTTAAACTATGGCCTCCTTACCATACCAATACAGGATTGTAACAAATCCTCTACTGGACTTAAGTAGGAATCATACCGAGTAAATGTTTTGTATATGATATGATGTATACATTTTTCTACATATGTATCTTATATCTCATCGCTGTAGGCTCGTGAGAGAGCCTTTCTCATTGAATAAATAAAGTTCTAAAAAAAATGGAAATATCACTTACTTTGAAATGAGCAATATAATATTTCCTAGCAAATTTTAAAGTTAATCCAAATTTCCCTCCCCTTGTATAATGTGACGGCAATCAGCCAATCACAAAATGCATATACCTATATACTGTGCACTTTGGCACATGATCAGTAAGAGCTTAAAGGGACATTCCAGCCAAATTTGGAATCCACATGGATATATTTTAGTTTTAAATAGAAGCATTTTTATAATATACATGTATTAGCAAAACTGCTTCTAATAAAAGCTATAGCTGTTTCAAAAGTGTATTTAAGTATGCCCCGTGCACCAGCATTTTAAACACAGCACTTGCTCAGAGAGCCTAAGGTGCTTGAACCATCTGGTAATGGATCAAATTGTTAATTTCTGACACAGTACAAGCCCCACTGGTGCTCTGAGCAGGTGCAGTATTTAAAGTTCTGGTGCACTAAGAATATCTAACTATGCTTCACATGCACGTGCAGAGAAAATAGTTAACAGTAAAATAATGATAACTTTTACTTGAATCATTTTTGCTAATACATGCATATAGCAAATATTTTTATTTTCAAAGATGTAATTCATTTACGTGCATTTAAATTTTGACCGGAATGTCCCTTTAAGCCTCAGAAACTATGCATATAAAATTAATGTGCATGATTTGATAATGGAAGTATACAGGGAATATTTTTTTTCTGAATCATGAAAATATCATTTTTACTTTAGTGGCTTTACAAAGCTTTTCCTGCAAACTAGTAATATTTGCTCAGAGATGTTGTATTTAGGTGATTTAAAGGGACAGAAAACCTGTCTATTTTCTTTTCTTTCATGATTTAGAAAGAGCATGGAATTTTCAACAACTTTCTAATTTACTTCTATTATGTAATTTGCTTCATTCTCTTGATATACTTTGCTGAAAAGCATATCTAGATAGGCTCAGCAGCTGCTGATTGGTGGCTGCACATAGATGCTTTGTGTGATTGGCTCACCCATGTGCATTGCTAATTATTTAACAAAGGATATCTAAAGAATTAAACAAATTAAATAATAGAAGTATATTGGAATATTGTTTAAAATTGTATTCTCTATCTGAATCATGAAAAAAAAATGGGTTTGGTGACCCTTTAAGTTGCTAACTGTGTGTTTATCTTTATTTAATATTGCTGGTACATAATGTATAGTTTGACCTCAATATCCTTCCAGAGAAGACAAATAATCAAATGAATCCCTCTAAAATCTAGCTATAGAAAGCCTTTAATCTAATCATATGTTTTTCAGTGGAGTGTTTAACTTAATCAACATGTATTATGCCATCACAGTGCTGAAACTGAATTAGTGGAATGTGGCTCCATTTGATTTTCCATTTGAATACATTTTGGGCTAGATTACAAGTGGAGTGCTAAATTATTGCATGCCCACAAATGGGCAAATTTGTGTATATACAAATATTAACACATAAATATATATGTATATAAACATATACATATATATTTAAGAAGGCTGCCATTGCAGCATGATTTACCCCCTTCACTGCACTAGGTTCTCATGCCATGTCCGAGGGCATGATAATGAGGCTCCCATTGGAGCCTATAGAAGCACATTATTGTGAGCGCAATGCTTCCTAGCAATGCGAATGTGAGCTCGCATTCACATTGCGCTCAATTTGTAATACCAGTGCACATTAGCGTGAATTGGTATTACTCAGTGGAGCGCTAATATCTATTTAGCAAAAGCGATATTTAGCGTTCAACTTTTAATCTGGCCCTTTACGTCTTTACCATCATATTATATTTAATTAATAACACTTCATTAATATAAAATTATTAAAGCATTTTCCTTATATCTTATTATTTTGTGATACTAGTAATTATTTAAGAATGATATTTCAATTTCTAATAACTGTTGATCTGTTTAAATTACGTTATGTTTATATTTCAGTTAAAATCTAATTATCATTATGCTTTATTTATAAAGTGCCAAAATAAAATGCAGCACCATAAACATTAATAATAGATATAGGACCCTATCTTTATAGAGGATGGAGAAGACTTCCCTTTATAGGAGGTTAGGAAACTGCACCACACAATTGTGAGCATGGAGGAGACTTACCAAAACCGCCAACAACCAAAATATTTAGACCTCCAGCTGATAAAGGTCCTTTTTAAATTGTATCTGCTGGAGGACTGAATATTTTGGACAAGAATCCCACCAGATGTTCTATTGCAACGAGAACTTGTTCAATGCCCCCCTGTTATCTTGCGCAAACCTGTCAATCACCCAAAATGTGTTCAGAGTTTTTTATCTCTGCTACCGCTGGTTAAGAAGCAGGCAATAAACAGATTCACAGATTAAGCAGATTCACATCTGCAGCATATATATATATATATATATATATATATATATATATATATATATTGATGATTTGAGCCAGATGGATTCTGTTCCCTTTCTCTTAAAGGGACACTGAACCCACATTTTTTATTTCGTGATTCAGATAGAGCGTGTGATTTTAAGCAACTTTTTAATTTACTCCTATTATCAATTTTTCTTCTTTCTCTTGGTATTTTTATTTGAAAAAGAAGGCATCTGAGCTATTTTTGGGTTTAGAACTCTGGATAGCACTTTTTTATTGGTGGATGAATTTATCTACCAATCAGCAAGGACAACCCAGGTTGTTCACCAAAAATGGGCCAGAATCTAAACTTACATTCTTGCATTTCAAATAAAGATGCCAAGAGAATGAAGACAATTTGATAATAGGAGTAAATTAGAAAGTTGCTTAAAATTGTATGCTCTATCTGAATCACAAAAGAAAACATTTGGGTTCAGTGTCCCTTTAATAGAGTTATATTCTAGATGCTCTATTCCCATCTATTAGAAGAGCTCCTATAAAAACATAATTTATGTAAGAACTTACCTGATAAATTCATTTCTTTCATATTGGCAAGAGTCCATGAGCTAGTGACGTATGGGATATACAATCCTACCAGGAGGGGCAAAGTTTCCCAAACCTCAAAATGCCTATAAATGCACCCCTCACCACACCCACAATTCAGTTTAACAAATAGCCAAGCAGTGGGGTGATAAAGAAAGGAGTAGAAAGCATCAACAAAGGAAATTTGGAAATAATTGTGCTTTATACAAAAAAATCATAACCACCATAAAAAGGGTGGGCCTCATCGACTCTTGCCAATATGAAAGAAATTAATTTATCAGGTAAGTTCTTACATAAATTATGTTTTCTTTAATGTAATTGGCAAGAGTCCATGAGCTAGTGACATATGGGATATCAATACCCAAGATGTGGATTTTCCACTCAAGAGTCACTAGAGAGGGAGGGAATAAAAAAAAAAAAAACAGCCATATTCCGCTGAAAAAATTAATCCACAACCCAAAAAAATAAGTTTATTTTCATTTTTGAAAGCAGAAGAATCAAACTGAAACAGCTGCCTGAAGAACTTTTCTACCAAAAACTGCTTCCGAAGAAGCAAATACATCAAAACGGTAGAATTTAGTAAATGTATGCAAAGAGGACCAAGTTGCTGCTTTGCAAATCTGATCAACTGAAGCTTCGTTCTTAAAAGCCCACGAAGTGGACACCGATCTAGTAGAATGAGCTGTAATTCTCTGAGGCGGGGCCTGACCCGACTCCAAATAAGCTTGATGAATCAAAAGTTTCAACCAAGAAGCCAATGAAATAGCAGAAGCGTTCTGACCTTTCCTAGGACCAGAAAATAAAACAAATAGACTGGAAGTCTTCCTGAAATCTTTAGTAGCTTCCACATAATATTTCAAAGCTCTTACCACATCCAAAGAATGTAAGGATCTCTCCAAAGAATTCTTAGGATTAGGACATAAGGAAGGGACAACAATTTATCTACTAATGTTGTTAGAATTCACAACCTTAGGTAAAAATTGAAAAGAAGTCCGCAAAACTGCCTTATCCTGATGAAAAATCAGAAAAGGAGACTCACAAGAAAGAGCAGATAACTCAGAAACTCTTCTAGCAGAAGAGATGACCAAAAGAAACAACATTTTCCAAGAAAGTAGTTTAATGCCTAAAGAATGCATAGGTTCAAATGGAGGAGCCTGTAAAGCCTTCAGAACCAAATTAAGACTCCAAGGAGGAGAAATTGACTTAATGACAGGCTTAATACGAATTAAAGCCTGTACAAAACAGTGTATATTAGGAAGAATAGCAATCTTTCTGTGAAATAAAACAGAAAGAGCGGAGATTTTTCCTTTCAAGGAACTTGCAGACAAACCCTTATCCAAACCATGCTGAAGAAACTGTAAAATTCTAGGAATTCTAAAAGAATGCCAGGAGAATTTATGAGAAGAACACCATGAAATGTAAGTCTTCTAAACTCTATAATAAATCTTTCTAGAGACAGATTTACGAGCTTGTAACATAGTAGTAATCACTGAGTCAGTGAATCCTCTATGACTTAGAACTAAGCGTTCAATTTCCATACCTTCAAATTTAATGATTTGAGATCCTGATGGAAAAACGGACCTTGAGATAGTAGGTCCAGCTGTAACGGAAGTGGCCAAGGCGGGCAACTGGACATCCGAACCAGATCCACATACCAAAACCTGTGTGGCCATGCTGGAGCCACCAGCAACACAAAAGACTATTCCATGATGATTTTGGAGATCACTCTTGGAAGGAGAACTAGAGGCGGGAAGATGTAAGCAGGATGATAACACCAAGGAAGTGTCAGCACATCCACTGCTTCCGCCTGAACATCCCTGGACCTGGACAGGTATCTGGGAAGTTTCTTGTTTAGATGAGAGGCCATGAGATCTATCTCTGGAAGACCCCACATCTGAACAATCTGAGAAAACACATCTGGATGGAGAGACCACTCCCCTGGATGTAAAGTCTGGCGGCTGAGATAATCCGCCTCCCAATTGTCTAAACGTGGGATATGCACCGCAGAGATTAGACAGGAGCTGGATTCCGCAAAAAAGCAAGTATCCGAGATACTTCTTTCATAGCTTGGGGACTGTGAGTCCCACCCTGATGATTGACATAAGCCACAGTTGTGATATTGTCTGTCTGAAAACAAATGAACGGTTCTCTCTTTAGCAGTGGCCAGAACTGAAGAGCCCTGAGAATTGCACGGAGTTCGAAAATATTTATTGGTAATCTCCCCTCTTGAGATTTCCAAACCCCTTGTGCTGTCAGAGATCCCCAAACAGCTCCCCAACCTGAAAGACTTGCATCTGTTGTGATCACAGTCCAGGTTGGCCGAACAAAAGAAGCCCCTTGAACCAAACAATGGTGATCTATCCACCATGCCAGAGAGTGTCGTACATTGGGATTCAAGGATATTAATTGTGATATCTTTGTATAATCCCTGCACCATTGATTCAGCATACAAAGCTGTAGAGGTCTCATGTGAAAACGAGCAAAGGGGATCGCATCCAATGCTGCAGTCATGAGACCTAAAACTTCCATGCACATAGCTACTGAAGGGAATGACTGAGACTGAAGGTGCCGGCATGCTGCGACCAATTTTGAATGTCTCTTGTCTGTTAGAGACAGAGTCATGGACACTGAATCTATCTGGAAGCCTAAAAAGGTGACCCTTGTCTGAGGAATCAAGAAACTTTTTGGTAAATTGATCCTCCAACCATGTTTCCGAAGAAACAACACTAGTTGATTCGTGTGAGATTCTGCAGTACGTAAAGACTGAGCTAGTACCAAGATATCGTCCAAATAAGGAAACACCGCAATACCCTGTTCTCTGATTACAGATAGTAGGGCACCCAGAACCTTTGAAAAAGATTCTTGGAGCTGTTGCTAGGCCAAATGGAAGAGCAACAAATTGGTAATGCTTGTCTAGAAAAGAGAATCTCAGAAACTGATAGTGTTCTGGATGAATTGGAATATGAAGGTATGCATCCTGCAAGTCTATTGTGGACATAAAATGTCCTCGCTGAACAAAAGGCAGAATAGTCCTTATAGTCACTATCTTGAAAGTTGGTACTCTTACATAACGATTCAAAATTTTCAGATCCAGAACTGGTCTGAATAAATTTTCTTTCTTTGGTACAATGAATAGATTTGAATAAAACCCCAAACCTTGTTCCTGATGAGGAACTGGCATGATTACCCCTGAAGACTCCAGGTCTGAAACACCCTTCAGAAAAGCCTGAGCTTTTACTGGATTTACAGGGATACGTGAAAGAAAAAATCTTCTCACAGGAGGTCTTACTCTGAATCCTATTCAATACCCTTGAGAGACAATGCTCTGAATCCAATGATTTTGGACAGATTTTATCCAAAAATCCTTGAAAAACCTTAATCTGCCCCTACCAGCTGAGCTGGAATGAGGGCCGCACCTTCATGCAGACTTAGGGGCTGACTTTGGTTTCCTAAATGGCTTGGATTTATTCCAATTTGAAGCCTTAGATTTGCCCTTAGGTTTTTTATCCTGAGGCAGAAAAAATCCTTTTCCCCCAGTGATAGTTGAAATAATAGAATCCAACTGAGAACCAAATAAATTATTACCTTGGAAAGAAAGAGATAGTAATCTAGATTTAGATGTCATATCAGCATTCCAAGATTTAAGCGACAAAGCTCTTCTAGCTAATACACCTAAAAACATGGATCTAACATCAATTTTGATAATATCAAAAATGGCATCACAACAGTAAGCGAATAATGCTAGATATGTCAGAATCCAATTCTTGTTGCGCTAAATTTTCCAACCAGAAAGTTGATGCAGCCGCAACATCAGCCAAAGAAATAGCAGGTCTGAGAAGATGACCTGAATATAAATAGGCCTTCCTTAGATAAGATTCAAGCTTCCTATCTAAAGGATCCTTAAAGGAAGTACTATCTTCCATAGGAATAGTGGTACGTTTAGCAAGAGTAGAAATAGCCCCATCAACTTTGGGGATTTTTTCCCAAAACTCTATAGATTTTGCTGGTAAAGGATACAATTTTTTAAACCTTGAAGAAGGAATAAAAGAAGTACCTGGCTTATTCCATTCCCTAGAAATCATATCAGAAATAGCCTCAGGAATAGGAAAAACCCCTGGAGAAACCACAGGAGGTTTAAAAAAAGCATTTAAACATTTATTAGACTGAACGTCAATAGGACTGGTTACCTCAATATCCAAAGTAATTAACACTTCTTTTAATAAAGAACGCATATACTGTATTTTAAATAAATAAGTAGATTTGTCAGTGTCAATGTCTGAGGAAGGGTCTTCTGTCTCAGATAGATCCTCATCAGAAGAGGATAAATTATTATGTTGTTGGTCATTTGAAATTTCATCAGCTAAATGAATAGTTTTAAAAGACTTTTTACGTTTATTAGAAGGTGGAAATGCAGACAAAGCCTTCAGAATAGAATCAGAAACAAATTCTTTAAAATTTACAGGTATATCATGCACATTAGAAGTTGAAGGAACTGCAACTGGCAATGTACTATTACTGATGGAAACACTATCTGCATGTAAAAGTTTATCATGACAACTATTACAAATGACATTCAGTGAAATAATTTCCACAATCTTACAACAAATGCACTTAGCTTTGGTAGAACCGATGTCAGGCAGCAATGTTCCAGCAGAAACTTCTGAGACAGGATCAGATTGGGACATCTTGCACAATGTAAGAGAAAAAACAACATATAAAGCAAAATTATCTATTTCCTTATATGACAGTTTCAGGAATGGGAAAAAATGCAATATCATAGGCCTCTGATAGAGAAAAAAAAGCAAGAGGCAAACATACAAGGGGTATTGAAATAATGAAAAAAGTTTGGCGCCAAGTATGACGCACAACGTAACGTAAACTTTTTTGGCACCAAAAATAACCGGAAATGACACACTCGTGTCACTAATGACGCTGCCGTGTGAAAGGTCTCGGCATCACGTATGACGCCGGGAATGACGAAGTTGCGTCATAAACGTATTTTTTTCGCGCCAAAAATATTTTCGCGCCAAGAATGACGCAATAAAGTTTAGCATATGACACACCCGCGGGCCTAATACCCACAATTGCAAGAAGTAGTCAATTGAAAAAAAGACTAAACCCTAGGTAAGAAATACATTTCTTAAAATGTTTATATTCCCCAAATATGAAACTGACAGTCTGCAGAAGGAAATACATGAACCTGACTCATGGCAAATATAAGTACAATACATATATTTAGAACTTTATATAAATGCATAAAGTGCCAAACCATAGATGAGAGTGTCTTAAGTAATGAAAACATACTTACCAAAAGACACCCATCCACATATAGCAGATAGCCAAATCAGTACTAAAACAGTTATTAGTAGAGGTAATGGTAAATTGAGAGTATATCGTCGATCTGAAAAGGGAGGTAGGAGATGAATCTCTACGACCGATAACAGAGAACCTATGAAATAGACCCCAATTAGGGAAATCATTGTATTCAAATAAGTGATACTCCCTTCACGTCCCTCTGACATTCGCTGTACTCTGAGAGGAATCGGGCTTCAACAATGCTGAGAAGCGCATATCAACGTAGAAATCTTAGCACAAACTTACTTCACCACCTCCATAGGAGGCAGTTTGTAAAACTGAATTGTGGGTGTGGTGAGGGGTGTATTTATAGGCATTTTGAGGTTTGGGAAACTTTGCCCCTCCTGGTAGGATTGTATATCCCATATGCCACTAACTCATGGACTCTTGCCAATTACATGAAAGAAAGGGTTTTGCTGTTTCAAAATCTAAGCTGTTCAATTCAACAAGGATAGCAGATTTTGCGTGGTTTTAAAATAAGTTTGCATTGCAAGAACCTTTCTAATACTTTGCACCAAAAATCATTAGCATTATTCCAATCCAAAAAACAATTTTTATAGCAGTTTTCATTTTATGTTGGGGGTCATCTGGCCAGCATTCACAGCATATCTCGTGTTTTCAGGCAGACATTTAATGAATGTGCGGGGAGAAGGGTGACAATCTCACACATGCTTAGTTCACAATTGAGCAAATCCAATTATCCCCGTTTTAATTTAATTGTTGAAACAGTGATTAAATCACACATTTAAACTATAAAGCCTGCTTATAAATAAAACATGATAATATGAGTGTGTGTTTATGCATGCAATAGAATTTTTTTAAACAAGTTAAATTAAGTTAATCCAGATGAAAATAAATTAGTAGGCAGCAAATAACTGGACACAAACCACGACTGTAACCTTTTTGTTTTTTAAAGATGCTTAAATACGCAAAAAGCATTAATAATTAAAGATGGGGCAAATGTAAGAATTCAAACTATAGAAATAATTTTCTTCTTAACATTTGTTCTGTTATTTAAACATTTCTATAGAACGAATGTTAAAGGGACAATTTACTCAAAAATGTTCTCCCCTTTAATTTGTTCCCAATGATCCACTTTACCTGCTGGAGTGCATTAAATTGTTTACAAGTAGCTCCTTTACCCATATATTGGCATTTGAAATAGTTGATTTAGCATGTGGTATCCCCACCTATGCTGAAAGTTTGTGGCCGCAGGTCCAAGCTATAGATAAGCTTTGTAAACACAGCCAGCAGAAGAAATTGCACTCCCAGTGGGATATAGCAGAGATAAGGTAATAAAATGTTAATTTTCCATTGTTCTCTCCAAGTATTGGTGATTGGTTTACGGACAGATATAAGATAAAGAAACATGTATATGTACACAATGTGATAAAGTAATGAGATCTGATTATACCTACAAGCTCAACCCATTTTATTAGGTTGTGGCTTCAAATCACAAAATCAGAGCTTTAATATACACAAAAAAACATAAAAAGCTAATTTTTCATACATTTTTTTACTCTGCAGTTTGTAAAAAAAGCAATTGTAAACACATTAAGGGAAAAGGGATTTTACAGTATACTATCCCTTTATCATCACACTATTAGATTTTAACATTTAAATTTCAAATAAACCATTAAAGTACTCCAGTTAAACATTTATCAAAATATATTTTCAAAACAAATCATTGTTGAGTGTTTGGCATAAATGTATCTATCCCAAACCCAGGAAAAAAATCATCCATTTGGGTATGGAATTCTTCCTTAAACAAAGACTGCTAAGTTTTTTGTTCTCTGGTCTATGAAAGCCTAATACATTTGTAAACATTTGTGGGTTAGGGTAGGCTAACAAATTCATACAGATGACATGTTAAGTGGAGTGCTTATTATTTAAAAGGATATTTTTATTTTTTATACTTTTTATTAGATAGTGCTATTATGAGTGTTACTGTACTTTTAGATGATGGTAAACTTTAGCTAATCAAATGTCAGATATATATATATATATATATATATATATATATATATATATATATATATATATATATATCCAAGCAGTTTCCAGGTCAGCCCACCAAGAGGCAACAGCCTGGGTGCAAATATAAATAGCATATAAGGACAAAAGTAGATGCACTCTCAGGTCTTCCACGATTTTACTTTATTGTAACGTTTTCGGGGTTCACAACCCCTTCATCAGCATAAAACAACAAGCCAAACTCAAACAATTTATAGTGCTTTAACAAACCACTCACCAAACAGGTGTTGCTCCAAAGTGCGCCAAACATCGAGTGTGGAACGCATCTTGCTACATGTTATTTAAATGTAAATATTACAATTCCATATTTATTCAATCGACTTAGTGTGTATTAAACCAAAAAGTGACACGAACTAAGGACTACTTATAAAAGTAGTTAGAATATTCCATTAAATGGCAAAAAGTGCTATTAACGATCAGCTTATTCTTAGTGCTATTGTGTACATACATCACCATAGTTACTGTAGGCATGGTGATAGTAAACAGGCATTGATTGTATCACCATACTACGATCTGTTATAACGTGCAACCCACTGACAGCTTATATAGTGACACAGTGTGTTAACTATACTTAATCACACTGAAGTGTTGTTTAAAATAGCATTATATGTGTGCAAGGATATATACAAGGATTAATGCGTAAACAAAAATTGGGGTATTTTTTGCTGTACTTGTTATCACATGATGTAATGTTAAATGACTTTTAAATAACTTATAAATGACTAGTAAAGTAAATTTGGCACTTGTCCTGATTGTGTGTCTACAATCTCCCCTTATTGGAACTAATAGTGTCAAAAAATAAATTAGTTTATTTCACATAAATGTTATATATGTGTATCCAGACAATTATATACTACATTTATAGTTATACACTACTTAGCGCTGCGGAATCTGTTGGCGCTCTACAAATAACCGATAATAATAATAATAATAATAACTTAGCCCGCTAAGGATCAGCTCCCAGTTTGACAATAAGATGTCTAGCAGATTAGCTAGCTTCTATGGAAAGGAATGAATGTGTGTCCGTCTGCAATCACTTATAAAGCTCTAAAAGGTGATGTATAAGTATGGACATTGTATACATTCATCTTAATCATGTTTGCAGATTAAATACAACTTGGTCTATTAAAGATAGCCAAGTATAGACACATAAAGATTGTCCATCCTGTTACTTCCTTGATTTTAGAGGTAATTCGATGGCTTCCTCCTCCAAGGTTAAGGGTGCATGGGTAGGTAATTATACCTCAGGGCCCAGGCTTCCACTACCCCGTTGAGGGCAATTACCCCCATTAGGGAGTGTCGTAAGCGACCAGCCAACAAACCTCATTTGAGCAATGTGGCCGGAAGCTAAACGTAGCCACAATGACCCTGGGTTATTTTAAAAATCTGGTTTGACCCTACAAGGCAGTGCTACATACCTGGGGTATAACCCAGGGTCATTGTGGCTACGTTTAGCTTCCGGCCACATTGCTCAAATGAGGTTTGTTGGCTGGTCGCTTACGACACTCCCTAATGGGGGTAATTGCCCTCAACGGGGTAGTGGAAGCCTGGGCCCTGAGGTATAATTACCTACCCATGCACCCTTAACCTTGGAGGAGGAAGCCATCGAATTACCTCTAAAATCAAGGAAGTAACAGGATGGACAATCTTTATGTGTCTATACTTGGCTATCTTTAATAGACCAAGTTGTATTTAATCTGCAAACATGATTAAGATGAATGTATACAATGTCCATACTTATACATCACCTTTTAGAGCTTTATAAGTGATTGCAGACGGACACACATTCATTCCTTTCCATAGAAGCTAGCTAATCTGCTAGACATCTTATTGTCAAACTGGGAGCCGATCCTTAGCGGGCTAAGTAGTGTATAACTATAAATGTAGTATATAATTGTCTGGATACACATATATAACATTTATGTGAAATAAACTAATTTATTTTTTGACACTATTAGTTCCAATAAGGGGAGATTGTAGACACACAATCAGGACAAGTGCCAAATTTACTTTACTAGTCATTTATAAGTTATTTAAAAGTCATTTAACATTACATCATGTGATAACAAGTACAGCAAAAAATACCCCAATTTTTGTTTACGCATTAATCCTTGTATATATCCTTGCACACATATAATGCTATTTTAAACAACACTTCAGTGTGATTAAGTATAGTTAACACACTGTGTCACTATATAAGCTGTCAGTGGGTTGCACGTTATAACAGATCGTAGTATGGTGATACAATCAATGCCTGTTTACTATCACCATGCCTACAGTAACTATGGTGATGTATGTACACAATAGCACTAAGAATAAGCTGATCGTTAATAGCACTTTTTGCCATTTAATGGAATATTCTAACTACTTTTATAAGTAGTCCTTAGTTCGTGTCACTTTTTGATTTAATACACACTAAGTCGATTGAATAAATATGGAATTGTAATATTTACATTTAAATAACATGTAGCCGCGATACCGGAAGTGGGATTATAGCACTTCCGGTAGGCTTTAGCACAGTGGAACGCAAGATGCGTTCCACACTCGATGTTTGGCGCACTTTGGAGCAACACCTGTTTGGTGAGTGGTTTGTTAAAGCACTATAAATTGTTTGAGTTTGGCTTGTTGTTTTATGCTGATGAAGGGGTTGTGAACCCCGAAAACGTTACAATAAAGTAAAATCGTGGAAGACCTGAGAGTGCATCTACTTTTGTCCTTATATATATATATATATATATATATATATATATATATATATATATATATATATATATATATATATATATTATTTGCATTTAAAAAAGTATGTTTACTTTTTTTTTAATCTATCCATGAAAAGAGTTACATTTGTGCCTATATTAATGCTTCTGTTACAATGTTATGCCAGCCCACTGGGATAAACTCTTTTTTAATGACAATTCCATTAATAATCCAATCAGTGTGTATGTCACATGACACTCTTGAAACCCAGCACTGCTCTCTATGTACCAGTCCAGCCAAAAGAGGAAATGAAGGAAGGTGGAGGAACAGAATATACCATGAAGGATTATAAATATTTTGTTATGAAATATATATACACTTTTCTGGAAAAAAAAATATGCAGTTTTGCTTGTACACCAATATATATTTCATTGCAGCATTCCTAAAGTTTAAAATTTATCACTTTAAATATATTTTAGATGTGTTTTGTGACACTTTTTTGTTTCATAAAAACAGTTAAAATGAGCTCTGAGGTTGCACTATCCTGATTAAATTCAATTGCGCTCAAGTGATGTAGTTTACTTTCAACTTGTAATACGAGCACTGCATCCGACATGTGCAAACAGCCTCGATAAACCTATTGTCTAACAAAATCTGGCCCTTTTGTGTATATGCCTCTCCTTCACAATCATAACTCTGCATAGAGAGATAAACAGCCCTTAACCCCTTGAGTGCTAATGAAGGCTCAGAGCCTTCGCTAGCACTCTGCCACCTTGAGGGAGATCTAGGGGCTCCCACCCAGGCATTGCCGGGGCTTCACGTTTTGCACAGTAACGTCACACACAATGACGTGATGACGTCACCGCACAACTTTATAAAAAATGTACAATACAAAGTATAGGGAAAGGGGTCATGTTGCTTAGACGCCTGTATTAGAGAGCCATATCCCATGGATGAAAATTCTGCCTGCTCAGATAATCTGCTTCCCAGTTGTCACCCCTGGGATATGAATGGCAGAGAGATGACAATTGTGAGACTCTGCCCACTGAAGAATGTGATTCCCCTCCTTCATAGCTAACAAGCTCCAAGTTCTGAGTCTATGATTGTCCTCAGAAAACATACCCTGGTTTTTGGCACCAAGGAACTTTTCCCTAGATTCACCTTCCAGAACGGAATATTTTTAAAAGAAGATAACCTAAGGTATTAAGCTTGGGGTATTTTGACTCTTTTCATGCAACCATTTTACCACCAATCTATGCCAAAGTTTTAAAAAAAAAAGTGGTGATTTTTGACAAAATAGCAATTTAAGAATATATTTACTGAGAATGTTAAGGGTTACTGCCAAATAACATCCCAATTTGTGTTCAGCAACATCTCCTGAGTATAATGATACCACCCATTTATAGCTGTGTCAGGTTCTCTGGGGGCTAAAAGGCCTTATTTTTAGGGGGCGTATGCCAGTTTTCCAACTTGGAATTTTCACATCTGTTATCATGCACCCATGTCCTATTTGGGGCATTTCTGAAGCCGGCCAATGTAATTTACCCCAAATCAAACCATATATTTTTATAACGAAGACACCCTAAGGTATTTGAAATGCTGGTATTTTAACACTTTCCATGCATTAATTCAACCACCAGTCTTTGTCAATTTTTTGGGTAGTCATTTTTTGTGCTATTTTTCACACACATTGTACTTTAGGCATGGATTATTAGTGCCTGGTATGTGTTACTGAAGAAAATAACACCTCATTATGTGTTCAACAACATCTCCTGAGTACAGTGATACCACCCATTAATTAGTTTGTCAGGTTCTCAGTAGGCTAAAAGGCCTTATTGTTAGGGGGCACATTCCAGTTTTCTAACTTTGAATTTTCACATCTGTCATCATGCACCCATGTCCTATTTGGGAAATTTTTGAAGCTGGCCAATGTAATTTACCCCCATCAAATCATGTATTTTTGAAATTAGACACTCTAGGGTATTTAAAAAGCTGATATTTTAACACTTTCCTTGCACTAATTCAACCACCAGTCTTTGTCAAACTTTTGGCTAGTCATTTGTTTGTGTTATTTTATACATACATTGTACTTTAGGCATGAATTCTCAGTTCATGTTATGTGTTACTGCCAAAAAACACTTCAACATGTGTTCAACAACAGCTCCTAAGTACAGTGATACCACCCATGAGTAGGTTTGTCAGGTTCTCAGGAAGCTAAAAGGCCTTATTTTTGGGGGGGCTCATTCCAGTTTTCCAAATTGGAATTTTCACATCCCATGCACCCATGTCCTATTTTGGACATTTTTGAAGCCTGACAATGTCATTTACCTCACCAAACCATATATTTTTGAAAAGTAGACACACTATGGGTAATTAAAAAGCGTGTATTTTAACACTTTCCATGCACTAATTCAACCACCAGTCTTTGTCACACTATTGGGCAGTCATTTTTTTATTGTTATTTTTCACACACATTGCACTTTAGGCATGGATTCTCAGCTCCTGTTATGTGTTACTTCCAAAGAAGATCCCAATATGTGTTCAGCAACATCTCCTGAGTACAGTGATACCACCTACAGTGAAACCTGCATAAGTTTGTTGGCTTGTTTGGGGGTGCAACGCCAAACTTCTGACATGTGTTTGTGATTTTTGTTTCACATTTAACATTTTAACATCTTCTTTGTCTATCTTCTTTTTGGCGGCATTTTTGCATATTTATTTGCTTGCCATGAATGTGCATATATTTGAAAAGTTGACACCCCAATGTATTGGATATGGAGGGTTTTGATACCTTTGATGCAACTGTTTAGCCAAAAAAATTGGAGAAAGTGTATGGTGGACATTTTTCAATTTTCAATTTTACACACACATTGCTTTTTGACTATGATTTAGGGGCGATTGTTGTAAGTTATTGCAAGAAAACACTCCAGGTTGTTTTCTGCAAGACCTCCTGAGTACACCTATGCCCCCATGCATAGGTTTACCAGGATTTTCGGAAGGTTCAGTTACAATTGTATGACTTGTAATTTGAGTTGAAAGTGAGAGTATTTCTTCTGATAGGTCTATCTTTAGTTTGGGGCCTATTGCATACCCCAGTTTTATTTATTGCCATGAAAGTGTATATATTTAAAAACATTGACACCCCATGGTATTGTATATGGAGTGCTTTGATGCAACAGTTTCGATTGTTGTAAGTTATTGCAAGAAAACACTCCAGGTTGTTTTCTGCATGACCTCCTGAGTACACCTATGCCCCCATGCATAGGTTTACCAGGATTTTGGGAAGGTTCAGTTACACTTGTATGACTTGTAATTTGAGTTGAAAGTGAGAGTATTTCTTCTGATTACCCTATCTTTAGTTAGGGGCCTATCCCATACCCCGAGTTTTATTTATTGCCATCAAAGTATAGAAATTTGAATCTGAAAAGGGTCTTTGTTTCTCACAATGTTTTACAAAAATTAATTAAAACTAGCTAAATGGCTCTGAAAAGAGCCTTTGGGTCTCACAAACAAATCCCCATAGCCAAAATCAAAAAATCCTTCACATGACAGAACAGTGCCATGAACTGCTACCCAATAAATCCCCAAACTTTAAAAGGGATATTCAGTCCCATAAGGATCCACATTTTTCTCAAACTATCATTTTTTCTTTTCTTTTAAAAACAAGGAACTCCTAAGTGCTGCAATCTTCTCACCTAGTGAGATAAATTTGAGTTTCATGTCCCTTTAAATCTGAATATAAATGCACCACAGCGTATAGATGTCTGAATATAATTATATGAGATGTGAAGCTCTAACTCTTCCAGGAACAATTTCTTTGCCTCTTCTGTCTATGGCCTTGCATACCTATTTGTCCACAAGTACATGCTGATGTTTATTAGGTATGCTAGCTCTAAAAAGGGGCATGGAATTAAATAAAAATCAACAGCTGATTGTTTTCAATTATGGGAAGTGATAATTTATTGCATAGTAGGCTAATAAAATGTAAAGTTCGGATTTTAGATTAGAAATAGTGCTCTATTGGTCAAATAGCCTTCATTTGGACATCCACGTAAGTGGACTGACAGGAATTCTAACAAAAATAAGCTGTCACTCATAAGTTTTTCACAACCAAATTCAAACTTCACACACACACACGCATACACGCATGCGCACACACATGCTCACACATGCATGCACACACACACACATGCTCACACACACATACGCGCACACACACACACGCACACATGTTCACATACACACACATACAGTGGGGCAAAAAAAACAAAATTTATGCTTACCTGATAAATTTCTTTCTTTTGCGATGTATCGAGTCCACGGATTCATCCAATACTTGTGGGATATTCTCCTTCCCAACAGGAAGTGGCAAAAAGAGAACCCACAGCAGAGCTGTCTATATAGCTCCTCCCCTAACTCCACCCCCAGTCATTCGACCGAAGGCTAGGAAGAAAAAGGAGAAACTATAGGGTGCAGAGGTGACTGAAGCTTTATAATAAACAATACTACCTGTCTTAAATAGACAGGGTGGGCCGTGGACTCGATACATCGCAAGAGAAAGAAATTTATCAGGTAAGCATAAATTTTGTTTTCTCTTACAAGATGTATCGAGTCCACGGATTCATCCAATACTTGTGGGATACCAATACCAAAGCTTTAGGACACGGATGAAGGGAGGGACAAGACAGGTACCTAAACAGAAGGCACCACTGCTTGTAGAACCTTTCTCCCAAAAATAGCCTCTGAAGAAGCAAAAGTATCAAATTTGGAAAATTTGGAAAAAATATGAAGCGAAGACCAAGTTGCCGCCTTACAAATCTGTTCAACAGAAGCCTCATTTTTAAAAGCCCATGTGGAAGCCACCGCTCTAGTAGAGTGAGCTATAATTCTTTCAGGAGGCTGCTGGCCAGCAATCTCATAAGCCAAACGGATGATGCTTTTCAGCCAAAATGAAAGAGAGGTTGCCGTAGCCTTTTGACCTCTCTGCTTTCCAGAATAGACAACAATGAAAATGTTTGACGGAAATCTTTAGTCGCTTGTAAGTAGAACTTTAAAGCACGAACCACATCTAGGTTGTGCAACAGACGTTCCTACTTGGAAGAAGGATTAGGACACAGAGAAGGAACAGCAATTTCCTGATTGATATTCCTATTAGAAACAACCTTAGGAAGAAATCCAGGTTTGGTACGCAAAACCACCTTATCCGCATGGAAAACAAGATAAGGTGAGTCACACTGTAAATCAGATAACTCAGAAACTCTTCGAGCCGAAGAGATAGCTACTAAAAACAGAATTTTCCAAGATAAGAGCTTAATATCTATGGAATGCATAGGTTCAAACGGAACCCCTTGAAGAACTTTAAGAACCAAATTTAAACTCCATAGTGGAGCAACAGTTTTAAACACAGGCTTGATTCTAACTAAAGCCTGACAAAACGCCTGAACATCTGGAAAATCCGCCAGACCCTTGTGTAAAAGGATAGACAAAGCAGATATTTGTCCCTTTAAGGAACTAGCTGATAATCCCTTCTCCAATCCTTCTTGGAGAAAAGATAATAGCCTAGGAATCCTGATATTACTCCATGAGTAACCCTTGGAATCACACCAGTAATGATATTTACGCCATATCTTATGATAGATTTTTCTGGTGATAGGCTTTCGAGCCTGAATCATGGTATCAATGACTGATTCAGAGAAACCACGCTTTGCTAAAATCAAGCGTTCAATCTCCAAACAGTCAGATGCAGAGAAAGTAGGTTTGGATGCTTCAATGGACCTTGAATCAGAAGGTGGGATGGATGACATGTCCACCAGGTCTGCATACCAAGTCCTGCGTAGCCATGCAGGTGCTATCAGAATCAAAGAAGCTCTCTCCTGCTTGATTCTGGCAATCAGACGAGGAAGGAGAGGGAATGGTGGAAACACATAGGCCAGGTTGAAGGACCAGGGCACTGCTAGAGCATCTATCCGCACTGCCTGTGGATCCCTTGACCAGGACCCATAACAAGGAAGTTTGGCATTCTAATGAGACACCATCAGATCCAATTCTGGTGTGCCCCATAGCCGAATCAGTTGGGCAAACACCTCCGGATGGAGCTCCCACTCCCCCGGATGAAAAGTCTGTCAACTTAGGAAATCCGCCTCCCAGTTCTCTACTCCTGGTATATGGATTGCTGAAAGATTTCAAGAGTGAGTCTCTGCCCATCGGATTATTTTGGAAACCTCTTTCATCGCTAGAGAACTCCTTGTTCCCCCTTGATGATTGATATAAGCTACAGTCGTGATGTTGTCCGATTGAAATCTGATGAATTTGGCTGCAGCCAGTTGAGGCCACGCCTGAAGCACATTGAATATCGCTCTCAGTTCCAGAATGTTTATTGGGAGGAGAGTCTCCTCCTGAGACCATAACCCCTGAGCTTTCAGGGAGTTCCAGACTGCACCCCAGCCCAGCAGGCTGGCATCTGTCATAACTATGATCCACACATTCCCCGAGACAGGTGAACCTGTGATAACCACCAGAGAAGAGAATCTCTGGTCTCCTGATCTAGATCTATCTGAGGAGATAAATCTGCATAATCCCCATTCCACTGTTTGAGCATGCATAGTTGCAGTTGTCTGAGTCCATTGCCGCTACCATAAGTCCGATTACCTCCATACACTGAGCCACTGACGGCCGCAGAATGGAATGAAGAGCTCGGCAGGTGTTTACGAGTTTTAATTTCCTGACCTCTGTCAGAAATATTTTCATTTCTACCGATTCTATCAGAGTTCCTAGGAAGGAAACTCTTGTGAGAGGGAAGAGAGAACTCTTTTTTATCTTCACCTTCCACCCATGAGATCTTAGAAAAGCCAACACAATGTCCGTGTGAGACTTGGCAAGATGGAAAGTTGATGCTTGAATTAAGATGTCATCTAGATTAGGCGCCACTGCTATGCCCCGCGGTCTTAGAACCGCTAGAAAGGACCCTAGCACTTTTGTGAAAATTCTGGGAGCCATGGCCAACCCGAAGGGAAGGGCCATGAACTGGTAATGTCTGTCCAGAAAGGCAAACCTGAGGAATCGGTGATGATCTCTGTGGATAGGGATGTGCAGATACGTATCCTTTAAGTCCACAGTGGTCATATATATATATCCATCTTGAAAGACGGGACTCTGAGGAATTTGTTTAGGATCTTGAGATCCAAGATTGGTCTGAAAGTTCCTTCTTTTTTTGGAAATACAAACAGAGATAAAAAGCTTAAAACAGCACAAGAAATAGGCCTGGAGGACAACAATGGCCCCTTATTGTTCAAGTTTAATCAAGGCAGGGATACAGGCAAACATGAGGTATCCTGCCAAAATTGTAATTTTTTCAGAAGGGAATGTTACCGTATTAAATACAGCAAAAGAAGCTAAAAAATATTGTTCAGAAAAGGGTATTGAGTTATGATACGATATTTAAGTTTATGTACTAATATAGAATTATGATGATGTATGTTAGGTTTGTTATTTATTTTGTCTACAGAAAGGGGGGGGGACTCCCTCTTTTTTAATTTTGTAAAACACCCTTTTTTTTTGTTGTTGTTGTTTTCTCTCTTTTGGATTTTTATTTTTATCTCCTTTATATGTTTGTCTTGATAGTCTTATTGTATGTTACAGTACTACCACCAAGCGACCTTGAACACCCGATCCTGTATGATTTCGGAAGTGGAGCAGGGCTGGGCCTGGTCAGTACCGGGATGGGCAACCGCCGGGGAACACCAGGTGCAGTAGGCATGTCGATGGATAGATCATACCTTACCCCCTGACAGAGAGGTAGGAAGTCAAGTATATATGATAATGGGTTCTTTTTTTGTACATATAAATATTTTAATTAAATGTTAAAGTGTGTTTTATGGAATGTGGGAGGTATCACCTCCCCTATTAAAAGAAAGAATGTGCTTAGACTATTAAAGCGTCAAAAACCAGATGTTATTTTTTTGCAAGAGTTGCATTTGAAAGCAGCAGAAATACAAAAGCTGCAAACTAACCGGATTATTGAAATTATAGCAACTCCTTGTAATAGTAGGAAACGTGGAGTGGCTATAATGTTTAATAGGAATCTGTCATATGTGATAAAAAATCAAACATTAGATCCAAGAGGGAGATTTATGTTTGTACAAGCCAAAATTAATAACAGATTGTGGACGTTCTGTAATATAACGTCCAAATGAAATCGAGATAGAATTTTGGGAAACGATAAAAAACAAATTGATAAATTATTTAGGACAAAATATAGTCATGTCCGTTGACTTTAACGCGACAATGTACCCAGAGACCTATAGATTACGATCTAGAGCCATTAGGAAACACAATAGGGAGGCAAAGCTTTTACGGGAATTTGCAAAGTCATTAAAATTAAGAGATATCTGGCGCTTGCAGCATCCAGATGAGCACACATTCTCGTGTGAATCTAAAGCATTTAGAATTTTTTCACGGTTAGATATGTTTCTGATAGACGAGAGATTATTGACTTTGGAAATAGAGACTCATATTGATGAAATAGTTATCTCGGATCACGCAATAATTAGCTTGAAGATTGAGGATTTGGCGATCAAAGGCAGAAATAGGAATACGTTAATTTTCCCTAAATACATGTTTTTAGATGAAAATTTTTAAAAATTTTTATCAGAAAGATGGAAGGTGTATTATAGCCAGAACAGTCTGGAGGTAAGCAGTCCAGAAGTTCTCTGGGAAGCAGGAAAAGCTGTCTTGCAAGGAGAGGTTAAAAATTATATGGTAAAAAGAAAGCGGAAGTTAACAGAGAGGGAGATCAAATTAGCGAACCACCTTAAAAATTCATACAGGAGGTACGTGTCCACCCCTAACAGATCTTCCTGGAATAGCTATAAAATTGCCAAATCAGAGCGCGAGACATTCTTTCGAGAAAAATGGGCAAAGGAAGATATTTGTACAAAGGCATTCTGCCAAGAATACCAGGGGATTGCTACTAAGCATCTGGCAAAGATAATAAATTTCAGAAAAAAAAACAACCTAATACCACTTATCAAAGAAGGGAGTAAAACGTATACCCAAGCGATAGAGATAGAGAGGCCTTCCACAGATACTATCAGAAATTATATACAAGGGAGGATATCGATAAGACAAGAATGTCTGAGTTTTGGCAAAAGATTTGGGTCCCAACAATCGATAAAAAAGAAATAGAACAGATGAATTCCCCGATAACAGAGGAGGAAGTTAAAAATATGATCGGTAGAAGTAAAATTAACAAAACTCCGGGGCCTGACGGACTCCCTGCAGAATTCTATAAAAATATTAAGAATGACATTTCGGGAACATTAGCGGAACTCTATAACAGTTATTTTGTGCATGGGAATCTAAATTCACTTTATTTTACCGATTCAACAGTGACATTAATACACAAGAAAGGGAAATCAGCAGACGAATTGGGGTCATACCGACCAATTTCACTCCTAAATCAAGATTATAAAATATTAACGGCTATTATTGTAGATAGATTAAAGAAAAGGGTTGGCAAATTGATTCATAATGACCCAACAGGATTCATCCCAGGGAGAAACCCGGTTAGGAATATGCGGAGGGTGCTAGTTATCCCAGATCCTTATTTTAACAGATCGCAGATGTCAAACAAAAATCCAAAAACAGATCTGGCGATGCTTACCATTGACGCAGAAAAAGCGTTTGATTTCATTATTTGGGAGCATCTATTTATTACTCTTAAGAAATTCGGCTTTGAAGGGAATCTTGTTCAGTTAATTAAAAGGATTTATACCAATTCTCTGTCCCAATTGTTGGTTAATGGTGAACTATCGCAGTTTATAACTCTGCAGAGAGGGACCAGACAGGGTTGTTCCTTGTCACCCATACTTTTCAATTTGGCATTAGAACCTTTGGTGATCCAACTTAGACAAGAGTTAAAGGGAATAGAACTTGAGGGACACAATGTCATAATCTCTTTATATTCTGATGACATCATGTTATTTCTTCAGCATACCAAAGAAAGTATACCTAAATGTTTGGTTATTATTAACAATTTTACCACTTTCTCTGGATATAAGATTAATAAGGAAAAATAAGAGCTGCTCTGGATCAATCAAATAAGAGCGCGTTTGACACAGCACGGTTTTACAGTAGTAAAATCGTTAAATTATCTAGGTATCAAAATAAGTAAAAACCCTAAAGAATGGTATAGTCTTAATTACTCTGAGTTTTTTTATAAACTAGAGGGAAGATTAGGCAAATGGAACATACAATACTTATCGCTTTCCGCGAAAATAGTTTTGAGTAAAATGATCGCTTTCCCCCGGTTATTGTTTTTAATGCAAAATTTACCACTTTTGATCAATAAACGAGATGTTATAAAGTACAATAGAGCATGTGCGCATTTTATTTGGGGTAAGAAAAAATTTGTATAGCTATCAGAAAACTGGTTCAAAGCAAAAGATTTATTGGTTTGGCTTTGCCAGATATTGTAAGATACAATATTGTCGCCCTTATGAAATTTGGAATAGATTGGTTGACGGAAGCTAATTATGTAACTTATTACAATATAGAATCTATCCTGTTAAAACCCTTTGATCTCAAAGCAATTTTACATCATCCATTTAGGAGTTTGCCTAGTAATGTTAGCACGCTCTTAAAGGACCAGTCAACACTGTAGATTTGCATAATCAACAAATGCATGATAAGAAGACAATGCAATAGCACTTAGTCTGAACTTCAAATGAGAGGTAGATTTTTGTTAAATAAATTGCAAAGTTATGTCTATTTCCACTCCCCCTGTATCATGTGACAGCAATCAGCCAATCACAAATGCATATACGTATATGCTGTGAATTCTTGCACATGCTCAGTAGGAGTTGGTGACTCAAAAAGTGTAAATATAAAAAGACTGTGCACATTTTGTTAATGGAAGTAAATTGGAAAGTTGTTTAAAATTGCATGCTGTATCTGAATCATGAAGTTTAATTTTGACTTGAGTGTCCCTTTAACTTTCGCTAATGTGGTCCGTGCATGGCAGAAATTTTGTGGATTAGTAGGTCAAGATGTCCTAATATCTAAATATTTGCCATTTATTGGCACCCCTGATTTTACACCCGGGCTAGGCAACAATTCGGCTTTTAAAATCTGGTCGCAGAAAGGACTACGTTATTTTTCCCAGTTAGTTCAGGGTGATGGGCCAGTGCTACAAACATTTGAAACTTTGGCTGAACAATATCAGTTACCAACAAAAACATTATTTGCCTTTTTACAAGCAAAAAGTTATCTCTTTAAACGATTGCAAATGCACAGGATTGTATGGGACCCAGGAATTGATATAGGAGTGAAATTATATGCGGCCGGTAAAAGATCCATATCATACTGGTATAAATGCTCATTAAATATTTCAGGGAAAGAACATATTAATGAAAGGAAAAGGTTTCTTACTAAATATATTAACCCACTGCAAGACGAAGATATTGAAAGGAGCATTAAATTGGCAGATGCAGCCACGAGAGTAGTAAGCTGGAAAGAATCACAGGTTAAGCTGCTAAATAATTTTTATCTAACCCCAATGAGGATGAGTAAATGGAAGCAGAATGGGGATAAGGGAAATTGCTGTAAATGTCATAAAGAGGGAGCTGACCTGCAACATTGTATATGGGACTGCCCAAAAATTAAGTCAATTCTGGAGCAAAATACAATTTTGGGTGAATAGATTTATACGAGAGGAGTGTGCCCTTCAATTAAGACATATTTTTTTATTAAAAGAATATGGGCGACATAAAGGTGAGGGACAGCTAATTAACATGGTTATCTTGGCAGCCCATCATATGATATTTTTGAAATGGGGAGCTTCTGAGGCCCCGACGGTAGGTGAGTTTGTTAACATTATTAAGCTACAAATGACTATTGAAAGACAATACCTAATCGGGGGATCCGAAAAGGTTACCAGGCTCTTCTTTGATAAGTGGAAGAAGGTAAATTTAGCATGGCCCCAGCGGGCACAGGCGCAATTTGTTACCCCTCTGAAGAATAATATTAATTTTATTATGCTGGTCGCCGAGGAGATTCTTCCTGCACACTGGCTTTAACGCTCTCTGTCAGGGGCAGGGGACCGATTGACTATCAAGTCAGGAGACAGACACAATTGGGTTCCTTCTTTTTTTTTTTTCTTTTTCTTTCTTCCTTTTCTTCCCTCACCCCCCCCCCCCCCATCGTAAGCCAAATCGGCAGCTATAAAGGATCTAGTTTGAACAGGAACTGTAGTTGTATACTGCTAGACTGTATAAACATAGGAAGCTGTGTCTTCCAAATTTGTTTGGATTATTTGATTTGCATTTCTGGAAAAAGGCTGATTTCTAATTTTTTTTTGATGTTGTGATGTGTGAGGTTCTCTCAATAAAAAACTTTAAAAAAAACAAAAAAAAAAAAACAAACAGGTTGGAACCGGGTGAATCACTCCCATGGTATGTAGGTCTTCTACACAGCGTAAGAACACCTCTCTTTTTGTCTGGTTCGCAGACAATTGAGAAATGTGAAATCTCCCCCTTGGGGGGGAATCTTTGAAGTTCAGAAGATATCCCTGGGAAACAATTTCTAAAGCTCAGAAATCGTGAACATCTCTTGCCCAAGCCTGAGCGAAGAGAGAGAGTCTGCCCCTACTAGATCCGGTCCCGGATCGGGGGCTAACCCTTCATGCTGTCCTGGAGGCAGCTTCTTAGCCTGTTTACCCTTGTTCCAAACCTGGTTAGGTCTCCAGACTGACTTGGATTGAGCAAAATTCCCCTCTTGCTTTGCAGCAGGGGAGGCTGAAGCGGGACCACTCTTGAAGTTTCGAAAGGAACCAAAATTATTTAGTTTGTTCTTTATTTTTATTTGTTTTATCCTGAGGGAAGGTATGGCCCTTCCCTCCAGTGATGTCTGAAATAATTTCCTTCAGTTCAGGCCCGAATTGGGTCTTATTTTTGAAAGGGATGATCAAAAGCTTTGATTTTGATGACACATCAGCTGACCAGGACTTAAGCCATAATGCTCTACGCACTAAAATGGCAAAACCTGAATTTTTTGCCGCTATTTTAGCCAGTTGAAAAGCGGTATCTGTAAAGAAAGAATTAGCCAGCTTAAGAGCCTTAATTCTATTCAGAATATCATCTAATGGGGTCTCCCCCTGGAGAGCCTCTTCTAGAGCCTCGAACCAAAAAGCAGCTGCAGTAGTTACAGAAACAATGCATGCAATAGGTTGGAGAAGAAAACCTTGATAAACAAAAAATTTCTTTAGGAGACCCTCCAATTTTTTATCCATAGGAGCTTTAAAAGCACAACTGTCTTCAATAGGTATAGTTGTACGCTTAGCTAGTGTAGAAATAGCTCCCTCCACCTTAGGGACCATCTGCCACGAGTCCCGCATGGTATCCGATATGGGAAACATTTTCTTAAAAGTAGGAGGAGGAGGGAACGGTATACCTGGTCTATCCCAATCCTTAGAAACAATATCCGCAATCCTCTTAGGGACCAGAAAAACATCAGTGTAAACAGGGACCTCTAAGTATTTGTCCATTTTACACAACTTCTGGAACCACAATAGGGTCACAATCATCCAGAGCCGCCAATACCTCCCTGAGCAACAAGCGGAGGTGTTCTAGCTTGAATTTAAAGGCTGTCATATCAGAGTCTGTCTGAGGGAGCGTCTTTCCTGAATCAGAAATCTCTCCCTCAGGCAGCAAATCCCTCATCCCTACCTCAGAACATTGTGAGGGAATATCGGATACGGCTACTAAAGCATCAGAAACTCAACATTTGTTCTTAACCCAGAGCTATCACGCTTCCCTTGCAACCCAGGCAGTTTAGATAAAACCTCTGTGAGGGTAGAATTCATAACTGCTGCCATGTCTTGTAAGCTAAATGAATTAGACGCACTAGATGTACTTGGCGTCGCTTGTGCGGGCATTCCTGGTTGTGACACTTGGGGAGAACTAGATGGCATAACCTCATTTCTTTCTGTCTGAGAATCCTCTAGTGCTACATTGTTAAGTGCTACAATATGCTCATTAAAATTTATAGAAATATCAGTACAAGTGGGACACATTCTAAGAGGGAGGTTCCTTGATGTCAGACATGTTTAACAGGCTAGTAATGAGATAAGCAAGCTTGGAAAACACTTTATTCAATGTAAAACAACAATTTCAAAAAACCGGTACTGTGCCTTTAAGAGAAAAAAACACGTTCTGCAAAACTGCTTAAAATTGCAACAAATCCTTCAAATTTTTTACAGTATATGTAGTAAGCCTTAGTAAGGTTGCACCACTAGTAAAAAATGAAATTAACCCCTTAATAACAAAACCGGATTGACAAGAGTAAAAAAAATGGAAAATATACAGTCAGCATCTTGCCACAGCTCTGCTGTGGTGCCTACCTGCCCTTGGGGATTGAGTTTGAGGGAATAAAGCTTTGTTTTGGCCCCAAAACCGCTTCAGGACCCTCCTGTGTTGCAGCTTGCTGTCCAGAATGAAAAACAACTGCGCATCTAAGGCGCAAAATTAGGCCCCACCCACCTCTTACACGATGTCTGTTGGTCCTTAAAGTAACACCTCAAGTGTTAAAAACAGCCATGTGGGATGAAACTTTCAAAATAAGCCAAATGAACCCTCTAAATAAAAAGTCCCAAAAACGTTTTACCAAATTTCTCAAAAAACGTTTGCTTTGTTATAAGTGTCAACCAGCAGAGTAACTTAGCCCTTATGCAGGCTTGTAATACTACCATAAGTGTTTGATTACAGCTTACCCTTCCCCTCATGGGGATAATGTCAGCCCTTTTCTTGAAATATCACAGTCTTTCTAGAAAAAAATGAATGAACATACCTCAGTGCAGCATAGCCTGCAAAACCGTTCCTCAACTGAAGTTTCCTGTCACCACTTTCACTTTACCCTTCCTTGTTGCTTAGAGCCGGCAAAGAGAATGACTGGGGGGTGGAGTTAGGAGAGGAGCTATATAGACAGCTCTGCTGTGGGTGCTCTCTTTGCCACTTCCTGTTCGGAAGGAGAATATCCCACAAGTATTGGATGAATCCGTGGACTCGATACATCTTGCAAGAGAAAAGTATTTAGTCAGCCACCAATTGTGCAAGTTCTCCCACTTAAGAAGATGAGAGATCCCTGTAATTTTCATCATAGGTATACCTCAACTATGAGAGACAAAATGTGGAAACAAATCTAGACAATCACATTGTCTGATTTGGAAAGAATTTATTTGCAAATTATGGTGGAAAATAAGTATTTGGTCAATATCAAAAGTTCATCTCAATACTTTGTTATTTATCCTTTGTTGGCAATGACAGAGGTCAAACGTTTTCTGTAAGTCTTCACAAGGTTGTCACACACTGTTGCTGGTATGTTGGCCCATTCCTGCATGCAGATCTCCTCTAGAGCAGTGATGTTTTGGGGCTGTCGCGGGCAACATGGAGCCCCAGATTGAGGAAGATTATCAGTGGTCTTGTATGTCTTCCATTTTCTAATTATTGCTCCCACAGTTGATTTCTTCACACCAAGCTGTTTGCCTATTGCAGATTCAGTCTTCCCAGCCTGGTGCAGGTCTACAATTTTGTTTCTGGTGTCCTTCCACAGCTCTTTAGTCTTCACCATAGTGGAGTTTGGAGTGTGACTGTTTGAGGTTGTGGACAGGTGTCTTTTATACTGATAACAAGTTCGAACAGGTGCTATTAATACAGGTAATGAGTGGAGGACAGAGGCACCTCTTAAAGAAGAAGATACAGGTCTGTGAGAGCCAGAATGCTTGCTTGTTTGTAGGTGACCAAATACTTATTTCCCACCATAATATGCAAATAAGTTCTTTCCAAATCAGACCATGTGATTGTCTGGATTTGTTTCCACATTTTTTCTCTCATAGTTGAGGTATTCCTATGATGAAAATTACAGGCCTCTCTCATCTTCTTAAGTGGGAGAACTTGCACAATTGGTGACTGACTAAATACTTTTTTGCCCCACTGTATGCGCCCACACACACACACGTGCACTCATGCACACACATATGTGCGCACACACACATGAACACATACACACATGCACACACGCACACATGCGCACACACACTTCATAAAATAGTATAGATGTTTCAACCTTTTGTATTGTTACAACCTGAAGTTGCAAATTGATTTTATTTGGAATTGAACTATTTTATTTACAGAACATACATAACACTTATATTTGCCTCACAAAGGTTAATTAAAAAAAAAAAAAAGAAAAGAAACATTTGCATGATTCCAATAACATCAATACATTATTTTTAAAGATATTTACAATATCATATTTATTTTTTTATTTTCAATATAAAGCCATATGATTTCATTAACACATATTTTAAGTGCTCTATATGAATGTAACATAAAAAAGTCAGTAAATACAACTTTTACACTGGTTCTTTGCTGGAGTATGGTTAGATGAAGCAAGCAGAATGCAATATTACGCATGCACATATACACAATATATTCAAATCACATGATGTGACACAGTTGGCAAGCTTGTGACTTGTTTAATATGATCGGCATGCACAAAGCATTATGGGTTATCCACTCTTGTAATGAAAAGCTTTAGCTCTTCCTTATTAAGTTGCTTCCGCATTCATTAAAGGGACATAAAAACCAACATTTTTCTTTTTCTTATGTTTCATGATTCAAATAGAGCATGTGATTTTCCAATTTACTTCATTTATCTAATTTGCTTCATTCTCTTGGTATCCATTTTTGAAGGAGCAGCTATGCACTACTGGGAGTTATCTGAAGACATCTGGTGGTGAACAAATGAAAAGAGGCATTTTTGTTCAGCCACCAGTCAGCAGCTAGTTCCCAGTAATGCATTGCTGCTCCTGAGAATAAAATAATTAAGCAATTTAGATAATAGAAGCAAATTGGATATATGTTTAAAAACGCATGCTCTGTCTGAATCATGAAAGAAAAGAAAAAATGGGTTTTTAATGTCCCTTAAAAAAGATTTGCCAGTCAATGTGTGGGCAAGATAATATATGGACTTTTTGAAGACATATTATTCACCATCGTCCTGCTATAAAATGATAAGTATGTAGATGGTAATTTTGCATGCTTTGCTAAAGGACTGTAGAGAGATGGGAGCTACATACAGAGGTGCGATGAGGAAATGAAGGGCTTCCCTCCTCTACAGAGTCTATACGATTCCTTTCTGCAAGAGAAATAGTGGTCTTCTGAGGAGCTAGACTTTGCACTGGAAGCCTTGGCGTCCAGTGTTTAAATAGAGGGGGCAGAAAGTTCCGGAATGCAGTATGGAAACGTCGAGACAGAAGGTTGTAGATCAGAGGATTGACAGCAGAACTGAGGTAGAAGAAGACACCTGAGGAGATTCAAGGGAAAGCAACGTTAACTGAAGATAATGAAAAAAGATTCATTAGCTTATTTCAAGCAGAGCAACACTATTTCCAGATATTGAATAAAACAGTTGTATAAAAATATATTAAATGAACATTGTACTTACAACCTTTTTATAATGCACATAAAAAGCACCATTTACACAGGCTAAAAATCATATATAAGTCCTGAAAAGTGCACTCTCACAAACAGATATGAGTTGATTTACAAGGGTACCAGAATGCTGTATACAATCATAGAAATAATTGTATTAAAGGAATTGATCTAATTCTATACATAAACCCAGTGAGTGCAGACTATTATTCCTATGAATACATAGAATGAGAACTCAAAAATTCTTCTTTCAAGATTCAGATAAAACATACGATTTTTTAAAAATAGTTTCCAATACTTCTACCATCAAATTTAGTTTGTTTACTTGGTATCCTTTGTTGACAAGCAGGTAGGTAGGCTTAGGAGTGTGCTCATGCCTGGAGTAATATATGGCAGCAGTTTTGCAAGAATACTGTTGACAATGCTATACATTTGCAAGAGCTCTAGACAGGTGCATGATACCTACCTAAGTACCCTCTTTAGCAAGAATATAATGAGACAAAAGCAAATTTGATAGTAGAAGTTAATTGGAAACTTTTTTAACCCCTTAAGGACCGGCCATTTCAGACTAAAACTTCCCCAAAAGACCAGATCATTTTTAGCATTTTTGCCGTCAATACATTTAAACAGAATTCTTTTTATTACCTATCAAAATTATATATATTTTTTTTAGTAGACAACCCAAAGTATTGATCTAGGCTCATTTTGGTATATTTCATGCCACCATTATACTGCCAAATGCTATCAAATAAAAAAAATCGCTAACATTTTCACAAACTTTAGGTTTCTCACTGAAATTATTTACAAACAGCTTTTGCAATTGTGGCACAGATGGCTGCAAACGCTTCTCTGGGATCCCATTTGTTCAGAATTAGCAGACGTATATGGCTTTGGCATTGTTTTTTGGTAATAAGAAGGCCGCTAATTTCAGCTGTGCACCACACTTATGCCCAGCAGTGAAAGTAGGGTTGCCAGGTGTCCGGTATTTGACCGGACAGTCCGTTTTTTCAACCAGCTGCCTGGTACATTTTTTATTGAAAAACCGGACATTTTAAATAGCCCCCTACAGTAGCATTTACTTATACTTTGACCAGGGCAAGTGAAGAACTGCATGCTTTCTTTAAGTTCTCTGCGTGGGGTTGACAAGAGGGAGATACGATCTGCACAACCCTCCCCCTTTCAGAGACCTGTTACAATTCACAGGTCTCCGTTTGCTGTGGGGGAGGGGCAGCACGCAGAGAGGAGTCTGTGGGAGTGTGCAGTGTCGTTCTCCCTACACACAGGCAGAAGAGAGGTGAGGATTATCTAAACCTCCATGCCCTGTGATTTGTAACTTGTAAGCCATAAATATTTTTTTACTTTCATTTAGCTTTAGTCTAATTAAACACACTGTTTAACCCACTAAGCGCTTGAGAGGGCTGTAGCAGATGTGCAACTCTCTCTGGTACTTAAGGGGCCTGAATAGTGTGTTTATAAGTTTTTCCTTAATATTTTGTGCTGCTCTGTAAACTTTTTTTTTTAACAGTTTATTCTGCAGTAAATAAGTAAATGCACTATTTAATGCTTTGGTTTTCTTTATATATATATATATATATATATATATATATACAGGGAGTGCAGAATTATTAGGCAAATGAGTATTTTGACCACATCATCCTCTTTATGCATGTTGTCTTACTCCAAGCTGTATAGGCTCGAAAGCCTACTACCAATTAAGCATATTAGGTGATGTGCATCTCTGTAATGAGAAGGGGTGTGGTCTAATGACATCAACACCCTATATCAGGTGTGCATAATTATTAGGCAACTTCCTTTCCTTTGGCAAAATGGGTCAAAAGAAGGACTTGACAGGCTCAGAAAAGTCAAAAATAGTGAGATATCTTGCAGAGGGATGCAGCACTCTTAAAATTGCAAAGCTTCTGAAGCGTGATCATCGAACAATCAAGCGTTTCATTCAAAATAGTCAACAGGGTCGCAAGAAGCGTGTGGAAAAACCAAGGCGCAAAATAACTGCCCATGAACTGAGAAAAGTCAAGCGTGCAGCTGCCAAGATGCCACTTGCCACCAATTTGGCCATATTTCAGAGCTGCAACATCACTGGAGTGCCCAAAAGCACAAGGTGTGCAATACTCAGAGACATGGCCAAGGTAAGAAAGGCTGAAAGACGACCACCACTGAACAAGACACACAAGCTGAAACGTCAAGACTGGGCCAAGAAATATCTCAAGATTGATTTTTCTAAGGTTTAATGGACTGATGAAATGAGAGTGAGTCTTGATGGGCCAGATGGATGGGCCCGTGGCTGGATTGGTAAAGGGCAGAGAGCTCCAGTCTGACTCAGACGCCAGCAAGGTGGAGGTGGAGTACTGGTTTGGGCTGGTATCATCAAAGATGAGCTTGTGGGGCCTTTTCGGATTGAGGATGGAGTCAAGCTCAACTCCCAGTCCTACTGCCAGTTTCTGAAAGACACCTTCTTCAAGCAGTGATACAGGAAGAAGTCTGCATCCTTCAAGAAAAACATGATTTTCATGCAGGACAATGCTCCATCACACGCGTCCAAGTACTCCACAGCGTGGCTGGCAAGAAAGGGTATAAAAGAAGAAAATCTAATGACATGGCCTCCTTGTTCACCTGATCTGAACCCCATTGAGAACCTGTGGTCCATCATCAAATGTGAGATTTACAAGGAGGGAAAACAGTACACCTCTCTGAACAGTGTCTGGGAGGCTGTGGTTGCTGCTGCATGCAATGTTGATGGTGAACAGATCAAAACACTGACCGAATCCATGGATGGCAGGCTTTTGAGTGTCCTTGCAAAGAAAGGTGGCTATGTTGGTCACTGATTTGTTTTTGTTTTGTTTTTGAATGTCAGAAATGTATATTTGTGAATGTTGAGATGTTATATTGGTTTCACTGGTAAAAATAAATAATTGAAATGGGTATATATTTGTTTTTTGTTAAGTTGCCTAATAATTATGTACAGTAATAGTCACCTGCACACACAGATATCCCCCTAAAATAGCTATAACTAAAAACAAACTAAAAACTACTTCCAAAACTATTCAGCTTTGATATTAATGAGTTTTTTGGGTTCATTGAGAACATTGTTGTTGTTCAATAATAAAATTAATCCTCAAAAATACAACTTGCCTAATAATTCTGCACTCCCTGTATATATATATATATATATATATATATATATATATATATATATATATATATATATATATATATATACTGTATACATATACATACTGTATATATATATATATATATATATATAGCATATATACAGTATATATATATATATATATATATATATTTAGCGCATATATATATAGCATATATATATATATACACATACATATATACAGTGTGTGTATATATATATATATATATATATATATATATATTTCCCCTCAAACTATACCCCCCCCCACACTGCATTTTTTTCTTAGGTGTTCGGTATTTTTGTGACGGACACCTGGCAACCCTAAGTGAAAGGGTTAATTAGGTAGCATTTAGGATTAATTTTAGCTTTAGACACATCCCACCCCCTAATCCCAGAGTGGCCCTCTCTGCATCGGTACCTCTGCCCATCTATTTCTGCACTGCCCCATTTTAGTGAGATCACGACAGAGAGAGGCCCATGACAGTAGCATCGTAAAGGGTACGTCGTTGATCATAAGGGGTTAAAACTGTAAGCTTTGTCTGAAATATTTAAAAAAAATGATCATGTCCTTTAAAGGGACTTAACAACCAGCGTCGTACAGGGTACAGCGCTGGTCATAAGGGGTTAAAACTGTAAGCTCTATTTTAAAAAATGATCATGTCCTTTAAAGGGACATAAACCCCATTTTTTAATTTTATTTCATGATTCATATAGAGAATGTGATTTTAAACAACTTTCCAGTTTACTTATATTATCTACTTTGCTTTGGTCTCTTGGTATCCTTAGTTTAAAAACATACCTAGGTAAGCTGAGAAGCAGCAATGCAATACTAGGAGCATTGCTGATGATTGGAGGCCACACATAAATGCTTCTTGTCATTGGTTAGCCAAATTGTGCAAAGCTGCTACTTCATCAAAGGATACCAAGAGACTTAAGAAAATTTAGAAGTAAATTGGAAAGCTGTTTAAAATCACATGATCTATCTGAATCCTGAAAGGAAAATTTTGGGTTTCATGGCCCTTTAAATATGGAGGTAACAATGTCATGTCAGTGAAAAAGTTGGCTAATATAAAGATCCAGGATTTTTTAATTTATGAATTTATTTTTGTGTTAACACACACACATATAGTCCTGTTAATCTTTTGTATTTGTATGGAAAAAAAGTAGAGATTTTTTAATTGATTAGCTGTATCTGTAAGACTCTGCATTTTTTTTTTTTAAATTGTGTTATTTTTTTGAGATTTCATAATAGTTTTAGCCAAATAACAAACACAAGAAAACATACATTACACTCTAAGGACTTACTAACTGCCCACAAAGTAAACTTTTTACGCGGGTGTGTTAGTGCGTGTATTAAATGTTGAAAGTAAAAAGTTAGCGTGAGAGAGAAACCCGATGTGTGTCAACTTCAGAAATTGCGACTGTGCTAAATTCTTCTCCCCACAGAGTTCAATGGAGCGCACTGTTCATAAAACACACTTATTGCTTGCGTGGTAACCTGACATGCGTTAGACCAAGTGCACTAAACCCGA